>NC_046160.1:89460466-89662966 GCF_011064425.1 Rattus rattus
CATCTGGAAAGTTGTTAAGAGAAGGGTTCACTGGTTAAACAGTATGGAGTTTTAAAAATGTAAAGTTTGGGCTGGAGAAATGAACTGATGGTTAAGAGTTCTTCCTGTGAGCCCTGGGTCCTGCTAAGACTGAACCCCCAGTGAACTAGACTGTTGGGGAGAGGGAAGCAAGGGGGAGGGTTGGGAGGGGAACACCCATAAGGAAGGGGGGGGGAGGAGGATGTTTGCCTGAAACCGGAAAGGGAATAACACTCGAAATGTATATAAGAAAATGTATATAAGAAATAGAGCTCTAGGAAGCGCAAGGCCCTGGGTTCGGTCCCCAGAAAAAAAAAAAAAAGAACCAAAAAAAAAAAAAAAAAAAAGAAAACATTAAAAAAAAAAAAAAAGAGTTCTTCCTGTGTAAGACCTAAATTCAGTTTCCAGCATCTACATAGAGATTCACAGCTATGACACCCTCTTCTGGCCTCCCCAGGGGTACCAGCATGCACATAATATACAAACAGACATGCAGGTACACACACACACACACACACACACACACACACACACACACACAAAATAAATCTGTTAAAAATTCATGACAATGGTAAGTAAAACGTGCTTTGTTCTGTGGCTTGAAAGGCAGGTTTCCCCACAAACTTTAGATCCATAAAGTGCTTTTGGATATTTGTTTAGGATTATTTTTGCCCCAAACCACCTGTGTTTCATGAATAAAATCTTCATCAGCCTGGGTAGAGGCAAAGGACTGACTCCCACAAACTGTTCTGTGACCTTCATACATGCACACATGAGCACACATACACACAAAGAAATCATACATATACATGCGTATATGTAATTTCAAATTTTTTAAAATGGAAAAATGTCTTATAATTGATCTTAAAACACAGCGCATTCAAGGCCAAAACAAAGCTATCTAATTTTGCTGTTAATTGAAAATATATTTAGCCCACTAATGTGATAAAGCTGGTTGTTCTTCTTAGCAGTGCACATGCTTGAAATGGTCAATCTCAATATTTAACCAAAGGAAGAGATCTTTAAGTTTATTATCGGTGTTCAGTGTTTTAATTGATTATTATTAAATAGAACAATTGTTTTTTTTTTTCCAGATTGGATGTACCATGAAGGACATCAAAACTTACCTTCTCTCGATTTGGTTCCCATTCCATTCCCTCAGGGGTCAATCAGGGTGATTGTTTCTAAAGAAGGGATGCTAATTTGAGTATAAAGTACCTAGAAATGCAGAAATAACTCCACGAGAGAGAATGAAGCCCAGATCCTTACTTACCAGACAGGTGCTTTATCAACTAAGACACCAGCCGTGTACACACGCCTTGTTTAAACATTCATTTAAACATTCGTTACTTAAAAAGCCCTTTAAGATGAACTCTCATGTAGAGATTTCAGTGGAGATTTGCCAAACTTGCTGTAAGCTTTGAACAGATGTGGAAAAGACAAAATGTAACCCAAAGTTACCGGAATCTTTAAAAAACAAAATCCCATAACTGCTGCTTTCTAAGAGTCTGCCAACATTCACATTGGATGACTCATTGGAAGTTTATAAAATAAAACCGGGTAAAATATGCATAAATCCTTACACAAGTATGGTGGTTTTTTTCTCATGTTCTTACGGCTGTTACAACATTTGTCTGAAAACAGATAACATGCCTGAGAGAGAATAGCCATTTAATTCAAGATGGATGTAAGCTTACTTGTGCACTTCTTCAGCAAGCGAGTGGGGGAGGCCGGCTCAGATTGTTGGTGAGGTAGAAAATAAAGAGGGATCCAGTACCCAACTCCAGAATAATAGGGAGGTCAGAACCTTCTGTAAGGGAGACAGGGCAACTGGAACTCATCAAAAGTAATTAAGAAATTTATTTAACTACAAGCAGACAAGTCCTTCTAGACTGGGCTGCTGGGAGACTAGAGAAAGCGCCTATCTATCGGAACTGGGCATTAACACATTAGGAACATATGCCATCCCATCACCGGCCATCAAACTTAAACAACCCATCAGAAATGGAACACATGAATACCATCAGAAACCCTTAGCTTGCTTCTGGGCTCCTACTGTGTCTTCCTCCTGGGAAGCTGGTAACTAGAGGACCCAGTTTTGAGCTACAGCTGTTGCTTGTAGAGGAATGATTTGAAATCAAGTTCTAACTCTTTTGGGTTACTTTAATATTTACAAAGGAACATATTTTGACTTGATATTATGGAAATATAGCAACCACTAATGTTACCAACCACTAAATATCCGTATCACTAGTAGTCAAAGTGATGTCATTGACCTCCCGTTACTGCACGATGAAATCACAAAGCCCTGTGTAAGCTTAGATTTTCAAACTGTACTTTTAATATGGGTTCTTAAATGCTTTAGCCTACCACCCACCATAGATAGTAGAAAAGAAAAGGGGAACTGTTTAGAAATTGCCCTTTGGAGCAAATCCCACCTGCATTGTCAGGAAATCAGCAGTTCAGTTCACAAGATTCAGCAGCGGCAGCTCGATCCACTTGCAAAACACTTCATGAATAGACCAGCAGTCCAGTTCAGTAGAGTTGGGATAGCAGCAGTGGTGGCACGACTTGCAGGAACAGCCAGGCCTCAGCCTGAGTCAGCAGGAGCCACCAAGGCCAGCAGGAAAACCAGGAGAAATACTCTACCGTGCCTTTCATCAGCAAAGACGTGAAACCAAGAAGCATTGCAAGCTAGCTATGCAAAACACAGCCACACAGACACACACACACACAGACACACACACACACACACAGAGAGAGAAAGAGAGAGACAGACAGACACACACACACACACACACACACAGAGACAGACACACAGACAGACAGACACACACACACACACACACACACACACACACACACAAAATCCATTGAGTCCTATTTCTACTGCCCCCAAACATCACATGTCTTCATGGGTCTTGCCTTACCACGTGTCTTGCCTCAGCACAAGTTTGTCTTAGCAAAATTCCACGTGACTCTGTATCAGCTGACATCACTCTGCCAACACACCCAAGTGTGTTGTATTGTTATTGAAGAAGTCTTCATCACTCTTCCTTTCACATGCTTGCTTTAGCAAACCATCCTTTCACCTGTGTCTGCTTCAATGAAACATTCCTTCATGTGTCTGCTTTAGCAAAACATCGTCCAACACAACTTTTTCAAAGGACCCTCAAGTTCCCACTTCATCCCTGTGAGCATCATCCTACTAAAAGCACGTGACCTAAATCCAACCACATCGTACGTCATGACAGAATGTCAATGAGTCTAAAGTGAAGAACTTAAACGGACTCCTCACCTATCTTGTCCACAGTCTTAAGTCAAAGGCTTTCATATCCTCTAACGATCCTCTGGAATCTCCTGTCGTAACCTCGTCTTACCTCTTGTTTTATGAATGTGGCTTTTCTCTCAACTTTACTCAGTTTGGCTAGGACATACATCATTAATCTTGGTTGCCTTTCAGAGAACCAACTTGTTTGATTGATTCCGTCTACAGGTCTTTTAGTCTCCTCCTTTTCTTTAATTCATGCCCTGATAAGATTTCTTCCCGCTTACTTCTTTGGGAGTTTGACTTGGTCTAGAGTTTCTAAGACCTGGAGGTACATAATTAGGTTATTTATTTCTGGTCACTCTGTTTTGGTTTTTGTTGTTGTTGTTGTCTCATTGTTTTTTGTTTGGTTGGTTGGTTTTGTTTTACGTTTTTTTTAATATATGCATTCATAGCTATAAACCCCCTTTTAGAATTGCTTTATTTGGGGTTGGGGATTTAGCTCAGTGGTAGAGCGCTTGCCTAGCAAGCACAAGGCCCTGGGTTCGGTCCTTAGCTCCGGAAAAAAAATTAGAATTGCCTTATTTGTATCCTAGAGATTCTGATAAGTTTGCTTTCATTTTTATTTGATACTTGGAATTCTTAACTATTCTCACTGGTTTCTTCAGTGGATCACTGTTCATTCAAAAGTGTATTGTTTCATCTTCAAAATTGGCAATGTCTTTAAACAGTAAATTACATTGTGCCTTAAAGGAGCTTTAAGAAGAAATTGAAAGACTAAATGTATTCACAGTATAGATCTTCTATGGAGACGGTAATGGCTTGTAAGAAACCTAGATGCGGGATGTGGTTAGATGGTACTGTAAAAATAAAATATCAAGCTGGGCAGACGGTTCCATCAGGAGAGTGTTTTGCACACAGGCATAAAGAACTGGGTTCAGACCCCTAGCTCCCCATGTAAAAAGTCAGGCACGTACCTGAAATCCTCAGCCCTGCCTGGGGAGACAGAGACAGGTGATCCTGGAAGCTTACTGGCCAATCATCCTAGCCAAACTGGTCAGCTCCAGGTAGAAGTGAGAGACTGTCTCAGAAAGTAAGGTGGATAGTAGCTAGGGAAGCCACCCATCGATCTCTGCCTCCATGTGCATGTGCACCCATCCATCCAAAACAAAAGAGTTCCTAAATCCGATAAATGGACTACGGCCATATAAGAAGATGTGTTCATGTCCAGAGTTCACCTTTAGGTACACAGAAAGTCAGGTAACATGACAACTCTGACTACTCTCAAAAGGGTCAGGAAACGGGGCGTGTCGGCACACACCTACACCCCAGCAAAGAGGCAAAGGCGGAAGGATCTCG
Organism: Rattus rattus; assembly: GCF_011064425.1. NCBI lineage: Eukaryota > Metazoa > Chordata > Mammalia > Rodentia > Muridae > Rattus > Rattus rattus. The sequence continues at coordinate 89,465,112 of NC_046160.1, forward strand.
AGGCTAGCCTTCGTCACACAGTCAATCCTAAAACAGCTTAGGTCAAGACCCTGTCTCAAAACAACAAGAATAGGTATAAAAGGGGTGAGTAGATAATGCGTATGTGGTAAAGTGTTAGTTGATGACTCTAAGTGAAGATTTCACAGAAATTGTTTTCTTTACCAATTCTACGTTAAGTATAAGCTATTCAAAGTGTTTAAATTTAATTCTTTTAAAATATGAGATTATTAAGTTCTAGAATATAGGAAAAAAAAATAATTCCCAACATCCACTATCCTGGCTAGCAGGGTTGCTGAATTCTACAATAGGTGGAAAATATATTTATCTCGTAGTAATTATGCAGACAATTAAAACAATTCATTAAATGGATAGTTTTAAGTGTTCGTATGTATGTTTGAAATGGATATATTTTTCAGAGTACTCTTTTTTCATAGTATTAACCAGAAGTAGCTGAAGAATTAGGTTGTTTTGAGGGGACACTATCGACCACCTCATGCCCAGAGAGCTAACCTCTGAATATCATAACTCTAAATATCCCTTACTATTCCTGGGCTACTGTCAGGCCCTGCATCACTTGAGTACCATCCCTCACTATTCCTGGGCTGCTGTCAAGCTCTGTATCTCTTTGGTACCATCCTAAACCATGGCCTCAGAGAAGCCGCTTCTTCCCAGGTGGATATCGTAGCCCACACTGCTCTCCTGAGCTACAGATCCACAAGGTCACAGCCAGCTGTGAGGCTCTATTTGTATACGCAGCAGACATCTGCTCCTGTCCCCACTATGCTCAGCCCTTGGTATTCCCTATCCAAATCAGACTTTCTCTGTTTTGATGATTAGTAGTTCCTTCCAGCAGGAAGGACCCTACATCTTGCTCCCATCCACAGGCCATGACTCTAGTCCACTGACTCTCTAAAAACAATACTACAGTCTGCTGATGTCCCACTTCAATCTGAGAGGCAAGAAATCAATGCTTAATGGCACAGGTGCCTGAATCACATTGCGCGGGGTGAAATCCCAGCTCTGCCGTCATATCTCTGTGATCTTAAACAAGGAACTTGACTTCCACAGACCTCAATGACTTCATCTGTAGAGCTAGGGTCAGTCCTAACACCCATGTTTCAAGTTTCTTGTGTGAGTCTTCAACTGTGCTACAAGTGACTCCTGTTTTTGTCCCTGTTTCATTCCAGCCAGCCTCTGCCCACAAGACGAGCCTTTTACTGGGATCCTTAATCCTACATCTGTGCCTCCCTAACCTACCACAAGGCCATCTAACTACCTGTCAATCTCACAAAAGACTGATAGAAGCATGGAAATTCTCTTTTCAAAGTTTATCAGTAGTTTCCCATTATTTCAAATAAAATCCAATTTTTTTTTCAAAGCCTGCATTCCCCCAGTATGACCTAGTCTATTTCTCCAACTTCTGATAACTAGAGATCACATGACAGGCATTTGGTTACCACAGTGCTACCATTTTAGGCTTAAAAAGAAAAGTAGGGGCTGGAGAGATGTCTCAGCAATTAAGAGCACTGGCTGCTCTTCCAGAGGACCCAGGTTCAATTCCCAGCAACCACGTGGCAGCTCTCCCCTGTCTGTAACTCCAGTTCCAGCAGATCTGACACCCTCATACAGACATGCATACAGTCAAAACACTAGTGAGCATAAATAAAATTATTTTTAAAAAGAAAAGTGAAGCTAGGATTATCCCACATAATAAAAATTCTACTTGAAAATAAAAATGACAATAGATGCGTGAGAAGTGAGACATTCACCAAGGACTCAGCTTTAAGTAAATGTCCAATGTCAAAATGTATGTGATTTATTTTCTTATGTTTTATCTTGAATAATCTATAAACTCTCAAACCACAACTATGGACAGATCATTGGGAGTGACAGTCCTGGGTGAAACTGTCAGGGGGCTCATAATTTAATAGGCTAGAGAACCCAAAAATTCTAGGATGACTGTACTGACTGGCTTTGTGCGTCATCCTGACATAAGCTAAGATCATCGGAGAGAAAGGAGTCTCAGTTGAGAAAATGGTTCCATGAGATCCAGCTGTAAGGCATTCTCAAGTAGTGATTGATGGGGGAGGGCCCAGCACATTGTAGGTGCTCCCATTCCTGGGCTGGTGGGTGCCCTGGGTCCTATAAGAAAGCAGGCTGAGCAAGCCATGAGGAGAAAGCCTGTAAGCAGCGCCCCTCCATGACCTCTGCATCAGCCCCTGCCTCCAGGTTCCTGCCCTGTTTTAGTTCCTATCCTGACTTCTTTTGATAATGAACAGGAATGTGGAAGTGTAATAAACCCTTTTCTCCCCGCCTTGCTTTTAGGGCCATGGTGCTTCTTCAGAGCAATAGAAACCCTGACTAACATAGCAACTTTCACTGAATGTCACTCTCAAAACTCACTCAGGTGCTCGCCTAAGGAAGGTACCACAAATCAAAGCTGCAGGGTTAGCATGAATCAGTTCCCTGTCCAGTCTGGCAGCCCTCTTTCTGGCTCTCTAGAAGCATTTAGAGATGGTTTTCAACTGTTCCCCAGTAAGAATCACTTTTGTCTGAGACTGAGAAGAACATCATTATGTGCTGGGGGAGTGGGGGGTCAGATTCTTAGCCATGGAGCCCTTTCCACTGAAGGTCAGCCTCCACATTAAAGCCAGGCTAAGGCAGTTCTCAACACTGGAGTAGAATGCCTGAGGTTCTGACACCACGAAGATTCACCATTTGAGCAAAGCACTTGAAAACGTTTTCTAATGACGTACTGCAGTCACGGCAAGCTCGCTGTGAAGACGTGCAACACATCTCCTACATGTTTATTTTTCCTTTTGATTAGACCACTCCCAACCACTTTAAAAACATGCTATTATTCTTTCCCTGAAACAAAGCTCCCCCTCTTCCTCTGATATCTCCCTAATCCTTTCCAATCAACTTCTTGCTATGATTCAGTCAATTCTATGACAGCCACTGTTGTCAAAGCACCTGTGTACTTCATGTTACAAACCCCAATAGCTGACAACTTCCATATTCTTAAGCATCAGCAGGATGAATGTGGTTATCTCCTCAAGCATCAATTTGTAGTGAAGGCATTCAAAACTCATCATATATATGTGTGTGTGTGTGTGTGTGTGTGTGTGTGTGTGTGTGTGTGTGTGTGTGTATTTGGGAAACAGAGGCAAAAGAATCACCATAAATTCAAAGCAGGACTGGTCTACACAGAAAGTTGTCAACTAACTAGCTAGGCCTGCATAGCAAGACCCAATCTCAAAAAATAAAATAAAATAAAATAAATGGGGGATGTTTATTTGTCTAATGGTTCTTAAGACCAGCATGCACATCTGTTCAACATCTGGTGAAGGCCTTCGTGCTGTTGCATAACATGACGGAGAGCATCATATGGAGACCAAGCAAATATTAGCCCCAGCTCCTCTTTGTGTTCTGAAACCATTAAAGTATTATGGCCCCCACCCTCATGACATTATGTAACCTTGACTACCTTCCAAAGACCTGTCTCCAAATACCATTCACATGTGATTTGGGGGATTAAGTTTCCAACACATGAGTTTTGTAAGGAAGTATTGAAATATAACAACACTTAGCCTCCAGGACACCTTGGGTTCCTCCTGCTCCTCCTCAATCTGCTTTGCTTCATTTGACAAAGTTCCTCTTTGCTCTGGGGCTTCAGTTATGGCCCTTGACCGCCTCCACTAAAGTCTAACAGGCACCTCCCCCTCGATAGAACTTGATCCTGCCCATCAATCTCCATTCACAGCCTTGGTTCATGGACTTTTCATCTTCCCATTTGCTCAGGGCAAAATGTTGAGAGGTCTTCCTCAGTTCCTACTATTCTCTCAAAACTTGTATCTAATTCACCAGGCTACTGGTACATCCACAAGACCTCGCTCTAGCTACTTCCCCAGTTCCCTATCTAATCCCAAGGACCACTGAATCTCACCTAGATTATTGTAACTGCCCTCATTGATTTCATCCCCCATTCCCTTCACAGCAGCTAGAGACACATCCAGTCACATCACTCCTGTGACCCAGCCCTTTGGGAGCTCAACTCGGCTCACCTCAACTTCACCTCACTCTACCACAGAGCACCTGCTACAACGAAGCTCAAATCTTCCAGGGACACCCTTATATGAAGACCTATGCATTGAGGGACCCCTCTTCCTATAGCATCTTCGCAAGGCATGATGTGCATCCTTACTGAACTTCTCAGACTTAAAGGCCCCTCTTCTCTCTGTGTTGGTTATCACTCTCTTGCTTTTGGTTTTCTTGTTTGTCTATAGCATTTGTTATGCCTGTTATCTCTCTCCTTCCCTCTGGAGCTAAACTACAGAAGATCGGTGATCTGATTCATTCTCTCGTGGCATATCCCCAACACTCTGTAGATGCTCAGTAATTACCTATTGTTAAAATCAGTAAATCCACAGAAACCCTTCCCTAGGCATTTTCTCAATGGTGATGATTTGAATGAGAATAACCCCTCCCCAGAGGTTCATATGTTTGAATACTTGGTCCCCAGCTGGTAAAACTATTCAGGAAAGATTAGGAGCTCTGAGGTTTCAAAACCCCTTATCACTCCCAGAGAACAAACTCTCTCTCTCTCTCTCTCTCTCTCTCTCTCTCTCTCTCTCCTCCCTCCCTCCCTCCCTCCCTCCTCTCTCTCTCTCTCTCTCTCTCTCTTTCTGCTTTGTACTTGTAGATCAAAATGTAAGCCCACAGCTACTCTCCCAACACTGCCATCATAGACTCTTAAGTTTCTGAAATTTTAATCCTCAAATAGACTTTTTATATATAAGTTGTTTTGACTATCTTATTGCAATAATAGAAAAGTAGCTAAGATATCAAGCCAATTCTATATATTTAAACTCTAACAAACAATTGCTTATCAATAATGATAAGCTAATATTGCTTATCAGTGCTAAAACAGCAAATATATAAGATCTAAAGAGTCATGCTTGGACTTGAATCTTTGCCTTCTACCTACGTGACTTTAGGCCTGAGCTTCCTTTTAAATAAAAAGAAAAACCGTGATGTGTATTCCTCTGTTGTTGAAAAGATTTATTTAACCATCAGTGATATCTCTTCTTGGCTGTCACGTTGACCACATCTGGAGTTAACTAACACCCAAACAGCTGGGCACACCTGGGAGGGATTTTTCCAATTCGGTCTTCTGAGGTGGGAAAACTCACAGTAAGTCCAAGCCACGCCTTCTGGGGGCAGCCTATATAAAGGACACAGGCGAAGGGAGCTTTTACTTTTTAACCTGCTTTTTTGCCCTCACTGTCACTGGAAAATTCTTTCTTTCACTGGTATTTAAGCCTACTTCTTCTAGATTTTAACATGTACTGAAGGCCAAGAGAAACATCCAGCCTCGTAGACCAATTATTGGATTTTTGGACTTTCTGTTGGGGGCCAGCAAGACCACAACCTGTAAGCCATTCATATATATATATATATATATATATATATATATATACATATATATATATGTATATATATATATGCAGTGGATTTATAGAAATGGAATATATATGTGTGAGCAATAGGTACAGGGGAAAGAGGCTTACCTTATAAGTGGATATAACTATTCTCCTAGAATTTCTTAGTCTTCATCAAGATCACACACAAACCATAACTCATATGTTTTTGTGGTGTAAAGAATATGGTAGCGTAATTATTTAAAGTACACACATGTCCAGAATTATACATTAATATTATATAAATTATTAACATATCATATATAATTATATATTAATATATCCATTCTCTCGGTTCTATTTCTTTACAGAACACTGTCCAATCCACATTGCTCCTTAAGGGTTATGGGAGCGAGCTCTGCTTCCTTTTGCCTTCTTTCTTTATCACAAGGAGCTACTTCCTCTGTCTGACAAAGACTGCAGGGAAATGGTGAAGGATTTTACTAGGTTGGAAGGGATTTATCAGCCAGGTCCAGATTTCAAAAACCAGGACAGTGTGTAAAGGTTCGCCTACTGCCTACAGAGCGTCCTCCTAGTCCTCCAATATCCATTTGTGTTTCCTAGTGTGGTGGAGTGGAGCTGTCCCGTGCTTCAATGTCAAATCAAGGAATTATTTGAGGTTAAGAAAGGCTTAAGGAAAGACGTCAGAAAAAAAATCTATGCTTCTACAAGAGTTTATCAGACCAATTGAGCTGTCACTTTATTTTATGGAGTCTGTCTATTTCAGTATGTCCAGACCATGAAAGGCTAGCTAATTGGTCTCCACAAATCCCATGACCTCGATGGGATTCTGAAAGGCCACATTTACTACAAGGAAGCTTTCCCCAATGCTATAAATGCTATAATCAGGTCTCAAACACTTTTTCAAAGATCTCCAGATCAAACTTCAAGTTTAAGCATTACTGAATCCTAGTGGGGTGGGAAATAGGTGCGAGGGAGAGAGGCCGACCTTATAAGTGGATATAACTATTCTAGTAGGATCGCACAGTCTTCATCAAGATGGCCCAGGAACTGTATCTCATAGTTTTTGTGGTGTAAAGAATAAGATATCCAGAATGTATTTGGAAGAAGGAAGAGAGCGGACAAAATGGTATTTAACTCTCCCATCCACTTCTCACTAAAGATACCAAAAAACACTCAACTTACCTAAAAGCAATTTTTTTTTCTTTTTTTTTTCTTTTTTTTTTTTATTAACTTGAGTATTTCTTATATTCATTTTGAGTGTTATTCCCTTTCCCGGTTTCCGGGCAAACATCCCCTCCCCCTCCCTTCCTTATGGGTGTTCCTCCCCACCTCCCCCATTGCCGCCCTCCCCCAACAGTCTAGTTCACTGGGGGGTTCAGTCTTAGCAGGACCCAGGGCTTCCCCTTCCACTGGTGCTCTTACTAGGATATTCATTGCTACCTATGAGGTCAGAGTCCAGGGTCAGTCCATGTATAGTCTTTAGGTAGGGGCTTAGTCCCTGGAAGCTCTGGTTGCTTGGCATTGTTGTACATATGGGGCTAAAAGCAAATTTTTATATCCAAAGTAAAAGGAAACAAATACTTTTATTATATGCCAAATTTACCTACCAGGAAAGATAAAACACAAGCTCTCCTGATCCACTCCTAACACCAAGTCAAACATCTGTAGCGGAAGACCCAGCTGCTCTGATTCAAGCCACAACACTCTGCCCCTACATTCCAACCCTGTGTTGGAGTGTGTGAAAGGTCAGGGAAATGAGGAAGATGCATATTTAGCTGTCATCCTTGTCTTAAGGAACAGCTGGATCAGCTGCAGAAATCCACACAGCCAAGGGAAATGTGCAAGTGCCATAGCCAGCAGGGCAGAGTCCTGGGCTCAGCAGTGTCCAGCTCCATGAACTCAGTCTCTGGGTGTTAGTCACCTGCTCGCAAAACAATGGCTGTGCATGCTTCTTCCACAGAACTCTGACAAGGACCAAATGCTAACGTGTGCAGTCCACAGTGGTTTAGTAAGTCATAGATCATCAGTGGCACAATGAAGACACCATCAGAGACACAGAGACAGAGAGAGACAGAGAGAGAGAGAGATTGAAATTCTATCACCATGGCTGTAGTTTTAGGAAGTGGGGATCCTTTGGGATGTGATTAAGTTAAAAGTAGATCCTTCATGGGGTTGGGGATTTAGCTCGGTGGTAGAGCGCTTGCATAGCAAGCGCAAGGCCCTGGGTTCGGTCCCCAGCTCCAAAAAACAGAAAAGAAAAAAAAAAAAGTAGATCCTTCATGAACGGGATTTACAGAGAGGCTGAAAGAGATGGTTCGTCTGCTCTGCCATGACTTGGCACACAGAGGTTCCATCTATGAATAGCAGGCCCTTGCCAGGCACTTAACCTGCTAACATCCTGGACTTTAACAAACCAGCCTCTAGCACTATGAACAATGAATTTCCATTGCTTAAAAATTACCATATGTAGGCATTGTTGTAATAGCTTCCTGAATTGATGAAGTCAATATCTTTTTAACTTACCCTAGATTGGGTCCAATTTTATGACTTTGATTTTTTTAATGTATTCACGACAGTGTTCTATTATTAATGGTTTTATTTGATGGGGAAGTCACATTTATCAAGAATCTCTCAGAATTCCACACCAGTGGTCAGATATAGGCCTTAACCCAGTAACTACAGAAAAGTGGCTTTGAAGAGAAAATTGGCTCCAATGCCTACCTCCAGGTACCTGGGATGCCCCTTCACATTCCCAGAGTGGTTCAACAAGCACAGACTTGCTCAGTAAGTTGTCACTATAGGAAGGGCCTCAACGTGCAAAAACACAGAACTTCCCATTCCTGCACATGTATGTTCCTGGGAGGGAAGACACTCTCAAGTGTGGATAATGGAGATCCATCCCAAGTCAACTGAAATCAAACGGACTGTGTTGCCCCTTCATGATGGGAACTAGAGAGTGTGCTAGAAATGGCGAGATCAGTGGTGGACTTCTCTCTGACTCTCAGCTGTGTTTCTTCAGTGTCTGGAAACAAATCACAAGCTTCACAGACAGCTACAAGATGGAGAATCCCCTAAGTCACTGCCTCCTAGACTGACCGTTTACAATAACCTCATTACCTGACTTCGCCACAAGTTTCCAACCATAAAAACGAGGCTAATGATCATTTTTACCTCCTAGGTTTGGAGAAGGGACTACCTGACTTTAAACATGAGCTCCTTAAATTATCGTCATTGTCAGCATCAAGCAAGCTCTTCCCTCCTGGTGACAACAAAGATGCCTATGTCATAAGGATCAAAGCTTATGTGATCCTTAGTGAGAGACGTCCATGGGAAAAGAGCACCTGGGGACTGCAGCAACAAGAACAGGCTTGAATCTCACTGAGTGGAGAGTGGGATCTGCTCCCACTGGATACTTTAAACAGAAGGAAGAGGACATCTTGGTGGAAAGTTGGGATCGCCAGCACCTGTTTAAAAGCAAGGTGTTGCCATGCATCTGGACCTCTAAGGCTATGGGGCACAGAGATAGGGGAACACTAGGGCTTTCTAGTTTCCAGCCTAACTCCACGTTCAGTGAGAGGCCCTGTGTCAAGGGAATAAGACAGAGAGTACTGGAACAGGACAGCCAACATCCTCTTCTGTTCTCCATTTGTGGTCTTGAACATATACACATGTACACACATGTGTGCATACTCCATACATGGATATAAACATACTCACACACTAAAATATAGTAAAGCATAGCTGTGCCTGTTTTGCACAAAAAACAAGAGTATTCAGGAAAAAGACACGACCCATGAGCTATTTTTAAAATTGATTTATTGTTTGAGGAGTTGAATTTGACCATTATGAAAGTCCCTTTCATCTTCAATGAGACTGAATTTTAAAAAGAGTTGGGGGACATTATTAAAAATTTAAAGGTATAAATGTTCAGTCACCTATAGAGGGGGCCACATATTACCACAAAGACTCTGCCTTCCAAATGGATGGAACTGGAAAATATCATCCTGACTGAGGTAACCCAATCACAGAAAAACACACATGGTATGCACTCATTGATAAGTGGATTTTAGCCCAAATGCTCGAATTACCCTAGATGCACAGAACACATGAAACTCAAGAAGGATGACCAAAATGCAAATGCTTCACTCCTTCTCTAAAAGGGGAACAAGAATACCCTTAGGAGGGTATAGGGAGGCAAAGTTTAGAACAGAGGCAGAAGGAACGCCCATTCAGAGCCTGCCCCACATGTGGCCCATACATATACAGCCACCAAACTAGATAAGAAGTGCAGGCTGACAGGAACCGGATGTAGATCTCTCCTGAGAGACACAGCCAGAATACAGCAAATACATAGGCAAATGCCAGCAGCAAACCACTGAACTGAGAACAGGACCCCCATTGAAGGAATCAGAGAAAGGACTGAAAGAGCTTGAAGAGGCTCGAGACCCCATATGAACAACAATGCCAAGCAACCAGAGCTTCCAGGGACTAAGCCACTACCCAAAGACTATACATGGACTGACCCTGGGCTCCAACCTCATAGGTAACATTGAATAGCCTAGTAAGAGCACCAGTGGAAGGGGAAGCCCTTGGTCCTGCCAAGACTGAACCCCCAGTGAACTGGATTTTTGGGGGAAGGGCGGTAATGGGGGGAGGATGGGGAGGGGGAACACCCATATGGAAGGGAAGGGGAGGGGTTAGGGATGTTGGCCTGGAAACCGAAAGGGAATAACATTTGAAATGTAAATAAGAAATACCCAAGTTAATGAAGATGGGGGGGGGGAAGGCTCTGCCTTCAAAACTGTAATTGAGCTCCCATTTGAGATTTTTGTGACTAGAATCAGCCTTGGATGCTTAGAGATGGAGACAGTTTTGAAGAACCATCCTCTTAGTGACACAGTGACACGGGAAGACAAATTGGCACCAAGAGTATGAGTGAAATGTATGAGACCCAAACCATTTAGTGGGCGGCTTATCTTCCCATTATAAACTCAGGTTTAGAAAATTCATATCCTTTTATCACACACAAACTGAAACGATGTTGCCTTCAGTAAGAGTTTATCTCCAGCATCCTCATGACACTTTCTGATGATGGTAAACTCTGGGTGCGGATGAACTTGAGACAGTCTGTGCAAGTACCTGACTCTGTTCAGTAGAATCCATTTCTCCTGCAATTAGTGTCCCACAGGTTGAGGGCTGGTAACCTGTGGGCACACAGGACCATATCACTTTGTGTTTAGTCTGGTCAGGACTATTCAAATGATTCTCTGGACACAGCGCAGCCTATTTCTCCAGCTATCGATCCTTCGATTCCTCAGATTATAGATTAATTTTTCCATTTTAGATTGTCTTTGTCAGTTTGTTTTGCTCATGTGTTCACGATTGCATGTGCAGATGCATGTTCCTATGTGTGGGCACACACACATGTGCATGAGTGTGCAGGCCAGAGGTTGACATTAAGGGGCTACCTTGATCCCTCTCCATCTTATCCATTGAGGTAGGGTCTCTTTCTTGAACCCAGACTTTGCTATTTTGACTAGTCTAATTAGCCAGCTTACTCAGAGACTCCTCGTCTTGCCTACTGAGCACTGGGGTTGCAGATGACCCACCATGCCCACCTTGCCTTTACATGAATACTGGAGATCTGAATTCTGGTTTGCATGCATCAAGACGTTTCCCATAGAGCCCTCTCTTCAGCCTATGGTGTTAGTTTGTTTTGTTTGTTTTGGTTGTTTTGGTTGTTTTGAGGCGTTGTTGTTGTTCTTGTTCTTGTTCTTGTTCTTGTTCTTGTTGTTGATTTGGTGGGATGGTTTCTCTGCTTTTGGGGTGTGTTTGTTTGTTTGTTTGTTTGGGGGAGGTTGTTTGTTTGTTTTAGACATGGTCTCATGATGTAGCCCAAGGCAGCCTTAAAGTTTTGATCTTCCTCCCTCAGCCTCTCAAGGGCTGGGATTGTAGGCTTGTCACCTGATCTTCTGGAGAGAGGAAACTTGAATGCCCCCTAACCCAACAGGTCTCATCTTTCCTTAAACAGATAGTAGTCGCACCCACCCCTCATTTACAATTAACTGAAGTTCTCTCAAAATTATGAGATTAGAAGAAAAAAAGAAAAGTCCTCAAGATAGAAAAAAATCCATTTATGGAATTTAAAAAAATCATATCCAAGAAACTGTGGCTGATAAGATATGCCATGGCATGGCGTACGACACCAGCGATAACTGGAAGCCGAGTGCAGGAACTCAAAAGATGTGGAACACAGACACATGAGCATCCCAGATGGAGATGACTCATCCCCCTTGGGAAGGGGCAGTTCCAGTCCAAGCTAGAACACTCTGTTCAGTGTTAGCAGCCTAGCCAATCTTGAGGATATTTGGGTCAGAAGCCTTAGAACTACGGAGTGTTGTCATTCCAGTTCACATCGTACCCACCACTGCTAGAGACTGGTTAGCCTCTGAGAGGACTTTCTATGGAATGCAGGTGGTTAGTGGCTTTAGGTGCCCTCGAATCACCAGAATCATGGCACATTGCACATTTCTAAGCCTGGAATCAAAACACTCTACCACAGAAGACTATCCCGGAATAAGAAGATCTGACCCAGTTATGCTACTTCCCTGTGCAACGTCTGGAGGGAAAACACTGAAAGAAGTCAAGGTTCTTCCTTCTACTAAAGTCACGGGAAAACTGGACTTAGTCAGATGAGTCTGAATTTATGCAAGATATGAATGTGTGTATGTTCACAAGCATTTGTGAAAGTGTGTGTTTGTGAGTGCATGTGAGAGAGTGTGTGAGAAAGTGTATATATGTATGAGAGAATGTGTGTGTGTGTGCATGTATAAGAGAGTGTTTTTTGAGTGAGTTTGTGTATGAGAATGTGTATGTTTAAGAGAGAGAGAGGCGCATGTGTGAGTGTGTGCATGAGTGCATGAATGTGTGTGAAAAAGTGTGTGTGCACATGAGAGAGTATGTGTGAAAGAGAGTGTATGAGTGTGAGTGTGTGTGAGAAAGTGTATGAGAAAGAGTGTGGGGGTTGGGGATTTAGCTCAGCGGTAGAGCGCTTGCCTAGCAAGCGCAAGGCCCTGGGTTTGGTCCCCAGCTCCGGAAAAAAAAGAAAAAAAAGAGAGTGTGTGTGAGTTCGTTTGGCAGTGTGTATGTATGAGTTTATGTGATGCATGTAAGAGTGTGTGTGTGTGTGTGTGTGTGTGTGAGAGAGAGAGAGAGAGAGAGAGAGAGAGAGAGAGAGTGAGTTTGAGCTGGCATTTGCAGCAATTCCTGTAAAACCAAAGCACAGAGAACGGGAGTGAGCCAGGAAATTAAGGTCTCTTGGAAAAAGCAAAAAATATCACCCAACAAGATTTCACCATGTGCTGTTAAGTTTGGATAAACTTAGCGGTGAGGTAAACCAAATAATTAATGGCTATGTAACCACCAGTCAATCATCTGCATGGCTCAAGACCCAAACGTCTGCCTAAGAGCGTGTTAGACAGCAGTCTCCATACCACGTCCAAACTCAGAAAGACACATGTTTAGAATGGAAGGCGTTCTCCGTCATTCTACCTAGCCAACCATACACAGCTCTACAGTTTCCTGGACCTGTAAGAACAACACTAAATTTTTAAGATTCAGGTTCATGCTATGGTTGTAATTGTTGTTTTTGTTGTTGTTGTTGTTGTTTTTCATTGCTGTTGTTGTTTTAAAGTCTCATTATGTTTAAGACAGGGTCTGACTATATAACCCTGACTGGCTTGAATGTAGTCAGGTTATAGACCAACTTTTCCTTGAACTCACAGATTCACCCCTTAAGTGCTGGACTTAAAGGAGTGCCCAACCTCACCCAGCTTTCATGCCAGTATTGTTGTCTAAAGGTTTTAATATTAAAAAAATATATATTTTCATAGGCAATGTGATCCACTTAACAGTAAGTCTAAAAAATTAAAATTTTATCCTTTTGTTATGTTTAGGAGAATGATCAAAACTTTTTTCTATAATTATTACATTTTTATTAAATGGCGATAAAACAGCTTTATTGTGAGAAGTACAACCAACATTCCAGAACTATAAGCCATTTGCACACGTCTCCCCACCGGGCAGAAGTACCATTCTGCAGGTGAAGAGACATAGACCTAGCTTCTTGAATTGTCGTAAAGGTCTTAGTACAGAGTCTGCACGACCATGAGAATGGACTTAACTGTCTGTGTCTCGTGGTGCAAGATTTAGGTAACACACAGAAATACCAACCCCTACCTAAAGCCTCTATGTAGGCTCAATATCTATAGTGTGCAGATGCAGACTCGACCAATCTCAGCCTGAAGGTCAAGGAAGACCCTGCTCACAGCTCTGCCAACCGCCTATCGTCACATTGTGCTTGGGTGATCCTGTTCACTTCCTGACAATCAATCACCTTTTAACCTGCAGGGGTTTGTTTGACTACTTCTTCATCCTCGAAGTCTTTTATGCAGAAGTACAACAGAAGTTTCTAAATCACACTTTTGTTCTACATACCCTGGGTTCCCCAGAAAGACTAACTGGAAATAAGATTGCATCCACTACAGGCAGCCGTGGGGGCCTTCATGCTTCACGCCATGGCCTCATATGAACCATTCACATTCCAAGTACAGCCAAAAAATCAATCCCTGTCTGTCATTCAGGCTGTTCAGCGTGTGGGTAGGATGATACTTCTGACCCTTCTGTTGAGCCCATATGAGCATGTAACTTGTTCTGATCAGTGAGTGTGCACAGAGGGTCACTTCCTAAAGAAAACGTAGAGTCAGAGCTTTTCTCCTTGTTCGTTTCATCACCTGCCATGTTGATCAGTCATGGTGTGCATGACAGTTCAATCTGGAACAGCCCTGAATAAAAAGAACAATGTTGTATACAAGATACACAAGGAAGAGGAGGAGAAGGGGAGGGGGAAGGAGGGAGAAGGGTGAGAAGGATTAAGGAGAAGGAGGAGAAGGAGGAGGAAGAGAAGGAGGAGGAAGAAAAGAAGGAAGGAAGGAAAGAAAAGAAGGAAGGAAGGAAGGAAGGAAAGAAGGAAGGAAGGAAGGAAGTTATTTCAAATTCTGAACTTTGTTATGGTAACACAATGTCCCTGACACACTCTATACCGAATTGAATGTTATTCTTTCACAGAAAAGGCATGTTGGGCACTAAGCATCATGGCAAGTGCTACTCTATTCAAAACAGAAGAAATTTGGGCTCTGTTATTTGATAGCATGCACATGAGTTGTGGGTACATAGGCTATTAATGGTCATTGACTAAAGCTGACTTTTCCCCATCCTGGCCATAGTGAAACTGCTCAAAGCCCTTAGATAATCTGCAATCTTCAAAATCTCATAGAAAAGCAAAGTTCTTTTACTTTGACCAGTTTGTTAAAATCATGTGCAGAGTCACATTTCCAAGGCCAAGTCTATTAATCAAACTGGCTTTATTCTGAGGCACCGAACAAACTAACTAGCTGTTATGCTCCTGTGTCATTGCGGAGAGCCAAGCTGACCCAGGGGGAGATGATTCAAAGAAAAAGGGAAGCCTCAAAGCATACACAGCATTAGAGGCTCAGACTCTAACCAAGTCAATCTCTCTCTCTCTCTCTCCTGATTTCTTCTGTGTTTACAAAAAACTATAGGGGATGTTTGGGCGGAGGGGGGGGTTGTTGAAATGTATAGTTGAGCATTGTGCTCAAACGCAGACTTTAAAGTTGGTCACAAGGAATAAAACCTCCAACCTGCACAGTTTCCCCCCTTCGAAACCGCGTGACTCTGGAAGATTTCCTTCCTTGTTGCGGAAAAGAACTGCCTGAGTTTCCCGTTTAAGTAAAGGGGGGGGCTGTGGGTTTTCAATTTGCTTTGAACTGGTGAGTCAGGGAGGGAGGGATGACGTCATATGTTAGCCTGCAATCCCTATGTGGTTCTCTCAACTCCCTCCAGCCCTCAAGTCGGTCCCCTCGCGGGCTTCCGCGGCAGACAGTACTCCCCGGGTTCCATCCTTTCTTCTTTGGCTTCTTCCCAGCCACAAGCCAGCAGCCTGGCTAGCAGGGGATAAAGCAGGAAGTCTGACAGCTTAAGCTGGCTGCAGGACCCCTAGTGTTTTCCCTCTCCGTGTCCTGGCCTGGTTCCCCAGAAGTCCAAACACACGCACAGAGCCCCATTGTTGCCGCCTTCCCCGGCCCACTGATCCTAATATGGAATGCAGCAGGAAACCCACGATTTCCTGACACTCGGCAAGCTGGAGGAAGCGAGGTGGGGGGAAACTCCATGTAAAAGCCCTTCTCTCCTCCATATTAGCTGTGTGGTGGAAACCCGGGCAGGAGTTATCCAAATCCCACCGTGTCATCAGCCAGGCTGGGGATGGGGAGGGTAGAGTGCGCTCTCACGGACTGCTGAGATTTCTAGACTGCCAGGAAGTCCCAGGAAGTCTGTGGAAGGAGAGTTCCTCAACTCCAGCTCTACTCCAACTCCTCTTCTCCGTTGGGATTGGGAGAAAGGAACGGACCTTTTGCATTCCCTCCTCCCAAGAGTGCGTGGCCTTTCTCTGCAGCATGGTGAGCGGCGGGGCTCGCGTGTGTCTGGGCTGTGCCTGGGAGAGCCGGGCCAGCCACAGTCAGGCCGCCTGAGCTCCAGCCCGGGGTCGGTGCCACCGCTCCATGCACGACAGAAGCCCCAGCAGCTGCTGCGGGAGCCACCAACATGAGCTGCAGAGAGGGGACTGACAGCAGCTGCGGCTGCGGTGGGCGCGATGAAAACAGGATCCTGAAGTGCGTGGTGGTCGGAGACGGCGCGGTGGGGAAGACTTGCCTGCTCATGAGCTACGCCAACGACGCCTTCCCGGAGGAATACGTGCCCACTGTGTTTGACCACTACGCAGGTAGGAAAGTGTGGGGACCAACTCCATCTGGCTGAGCGGCAGGGCTCCAGGCACAGCGTGAGTTCAGAGGGACCTGGCTTTAGCCACATCAGAGACTGATGTGGGCCTGGCAGGTACCAGGTTACTCAGTGAAGAGTGGTGTGGAGATCTCCTGCGGAGATCCAGTCCATCAATTTACATGCTTCCCCTCTTGAAGCAAAGGTGTAATTCTGGGAAAATACCCTCCAAACCTCAGGGCCAGAAATTTCTCTCAACATTTTTGCCTAAACTTTCCTCAACTTTTCACGATGATCATTTTTTTGAAGTGTAGTGTAATCGCAAAATAATCCATTTTTTTTTAAAGCACCACTAGTCACAGGAAAAGTGTTCGACTCTCTAAACTTTTTCTGCTCCTACGTGGTAGTCATGACCAAGAGGCTAATAAAACCAGCCAACAAAACCTTCTTTTTTTCTGGATTACTTGGGGCTTAATTTTTGTACTTTCACTCGTCTGGAATGGTAGATAAGAAGAAAAGTGTCCCAAGCTTTTAAATACTGAGGGGGAAATTCAGTAAAAGGCTACCATGTTTTTAAAAGTAAAAAATCAAATGCAATTAAATCGTTTTCAAGTATGTCCTGAAAAGACAACTTGAAATATCTACTATTTTAAACCATGATCGTCCCGATACTGTACACAACTTAATTCTCCGGTGGGACTTTTAGTATTTGAGCGTTTGAACGTTTGGGGAGGTGTCAGTCAGCGTCGCTCCTTAGCTGTGACCCATTAGCTTCCCCTGTGTGAACTGATGCGGTGCCTTGTGCTCACTGTAGCCTCAGTTTCATAACGTTTTTGAACACTTTGATTGCCAGTGAATTATCAGAGATCTGGGTTCTGGTGAGAGGAAAATTCCTCTCTCCACCTTGGCTTGTGGTCAGGACCAGCCTAAAGGAAGAGGCTCACAGGAAGCTGGACTGAAGCTCTGCTCTATGGCTATGTGAAATCCTCCCTCCATAGGAAGCAGCGATTGTCAGACTCCGGAGGGCTACCCGCTGCCCCCGTCTTCCCTTCCTTTTAAGTGGACATATTTGCAGCCTTGGTATACAGCTGGCAGGGGAGGGATTCATGGCTGGGAAATGGGTCCTTTCCTTAGTAGGTTCTTTCCGTTTGTAGAAATTACCAACAAATTTGAAAGCCTGAGCTTTTCTGAAAATATAGTGAGTTTTTAATGAGAACGGAACGTAGACAAAAACAGGTTTATCTTGAGGGGGGAAGTTTTTGTAAAGTGTAGGACCCCGAGCTTGAAGAAAGGGACTCTAATTCCGGTCCTGAAAACACCATAGCAGAGGTTATCTCTCCTGTGTCTTCTTCATGCTAGACAGAAACGTGGCAAGTACTTTATTTCAGGAACTTTCAAGACAGAACTGAAAACCCACTGAAAGGAAAGGCTTTTAGTGCCTGGGAAACTATGTCTCCAGATACCCATCCTTTGCGTGAGCCGATTGCAGTGGTGTTGGGAAGAAAGACAAAACCATCTTTGGAAATAAAGTTAGCCTATGATGGAAAAAAAAAATTAGAGGTCAAACCAGCTGCACTTTGCTGGCAGTGAGCTACTTTATGTCCCAATCGTGTGCACACAGGCTGGTGTTTGAGCACCAAAACCTCTCAAAGAAGGCTTAATACTTGAGTCTCTCAGGAACTAAACTGTATTATTTTGGCTTCCAAGAAATCACAGCCCGAAACACAGAGCAAGCAGTTCCTCGAACACAGTAGACACTCCTGAACATGGTGACTTCTGTTTATTCTGTGTATGTCTTTCATACATGCTATCTCATGCGTTATCCGTGGGGTAAAGGGGGAAGGCATGAGCCACATTCGCACTGGAGACTCATGAAGTGCTGGTTTCCATCCCAAGGACTCCGCCCTGCTCATACTCGTACTGGCCAAGCATCAGCCCGTGGGCGGCCATCGGGGAGCAGAGCAACTCTAAAATAACCAAACGCCCCCTTTCACATCTGGACCCAGTTTTCCCTTCCCTGGGTCCTACTGACCCACTCTGCTATAACGACAGGAAGCACAGCTGCCGCGTCTTTTGAAAACCGAAGTTGAAGTCAAAGGCAGCCTATGTCCTGAAGAGGGTTCACTAATGACGGTCCATCCCAAGAGAGTATGTGACAGAGTAGGACTAAGTACAGCCATTCCACATAATCTGTCTCTGTCATTTACTCTGTGGCCTTGAGAAAGTTACTCAACCTCGCCGCGCCTCAGTTCTGAAAGGTAAAAGCAAGAAAAGTAAAAAAAAATTGGAATTGTTTTTAAAAGTGAAATGAATTCATATGTGTAAAGTTCTTAGAGCCTGACATGCAATGTCAGATGTGGGAACACATTACATCAAGGTCTATACAATTGCACGCAGTGATTAAATCAAATTAAACTCTTACTAAAAGAGAAGAACTACAACTGGGGAGTGCGGGGAGTATCCTGTCATGAAAATACAGGGCAGGATAAAATTAATTATTATTGTCCTTATGAAAAATAGCCATCATGGAGCTGAGAACCGATGGCCCCGGCTACAATAGTAACGGGATATTAATTTAAGAGGTAAAAATAAAAACATAAGTAATGGCAGGGAAAAAACTGTAAAAAGAAAAGTTGAAGTTGTATTACTCCTAATTTACCTATCCTTCCAAACTACCAGAATCCAAAAGTAGACCGGTATACCAACTCTATAGGTGTTCCTGAACTTTCTGAGGAGGGTCCTTGATCTGTGTCGTCATCTCCAGAAATGTGTTTACATCTCTAGGCACAGCTCCACCCTGTCTTGGTTTATGGGCTTCCTTACTCCCACCCCAACCCCTCTTTGTGCTGAGACTCCTTAAAGGAAGGCCATCTCTTGCCACATCTCACTGGCATCTTGCCCCAGAGACACTTTGATGGCTCGTGACTCTCCTTAAAACGCATCCTTAGCTTAGTTTCTGGAACACTCCCTCCCTTTACTGTTCCACACCCTGGTAATGCTCTCCGTCTCCTCTGTGCCTCCCCCGTCTCCCAGGGATGGAGTGGGAACAGTTCAGGGGTCGGTCCCTTGGTTCGATTCTCTCGTGAGCCTTGGAACCTGGGTGTTAATATCTACCTTCACAGCTTAAGATACCATTGATATACTGCCAATTTCATAGTTATATCCGGCCCTCACAGCCTCAGAACGCTCATCTATATAACTGCACACATCCATTTATGTATCTAATAGGATCTCCAGCCAATGCTTCTTCAAGTGTCCCATCTGCTCTTCCACCTCCCTGCTTCTCCATGTAAGATCACGGCTGGCTTCTTCTGTCAAGTGACTGAGAATAAACACCAGGGTCACCAATGACCCATGCTCGCTTTGATCCCTCCTCTTCCCTCTCCATTCAAACCATCAGTTACTGTCCCTTGTTCATACACATGAGCTCAGCATTCACAATGCCACTGGTCGTGACCCTATCCACACCACCATCTTCTCTCATCCACACTAGCACGGTGGCCTCCCAACTCCCCGCCTCTAAACCTGCCCCCTGTGAGTCTCTCCCCAGCTGGCACAGAACCATCCACAATCCCAGCTCCCCGACCCTTTCCTTCCAAATACACATGTCTCCTTTGCCACAGTACACAAGGTGCTCCATGATTTTGTCTTTGTTTTCTCTCCTCTCATCCTCTAACACTGTTCTTGGTATTTCTACTGTAACCTCAGTAGCCATCTTGCTAGTTCTCATGGAAGACTCCCTAAATACTTGGCATTCACTCTTATTCTGGCCTGACACTCCCTGCCCAGATCTGACATAGTATTAATGGGCCACATAATTTAATCCATGTGTCTGTGCCTGTATGCTTCCAAATTACACACACACACACACACACACACACACACACACACACACAAGAGAGAGAGAGAGAGAGAGAGAGAGAGGCAGAGACAGAGACAGAGTCTGACCTCTTATTCTGCTATCCTTTCTTGGCCATATTTAACACTACATGACATTGTGTGTTTACATGACATTGTGTGTTCACATGACATTGTGTGTTTATTTGCTACCTTCAGCTTCTCAAGGCAGAGCTGGGAACATACTAGACTCTCAGTAGATACTCACTGAGTAAACTGATTCTAAGCACTCGCCATCTTGTTCTCTCCAGCATTCGAGCCATCTCTAGTCCATTAAAGCTGTGGTGAATATTGCCACAGGCACAGTTCTATAGGGGAAGCCTCGCCACACAGGCTCAAGCCTTAGCACCAGATCTTGTACTTGATCCCAGTCGTCAGAAAAAAAAATAAATAAAACTTTGACAATGCTGTTGTGATATGTTTCTTTAAGAATGAACATATGAAACTATTGGCTAGGTATAGTCCATCTTGTAAGGTTTTTTGTTTTTGTTCTATATTCTGTCCAATCATTTCTTCTACTGTAGTTAGAACACAGGAATAATTGTCTTGACCTCAGTGGACATTGTGACAACTATCGAATAGTGTCCCTCTACAGTGTAGAATGTCACCTGATTCCCTCCGTCTGCGTTACACTCAAAGCTAGACTGCATTTGGTGTAACCTACTCAAATAGTTGTACTTCGTATAAACAGAGCATGTTCAAAATTAACCCAAGTTCCACTGAGGGTTAGGGCTTCAGAGCAGGAGCATCAGGATAAAGGAAGAAAGAGTAGATGGTGTTTGTTATGAGGTTCTGTTGGCACTGCTTCCTAGGGCCCTCCAAGGGTTCCTTAAAATCCCCTAGCAGCCTCTGGGCTGTTGAGTTGAGCACACAACAAGAACATATCTTCCTGTTCTTCAGTCTTGTGACCAACCCCTTACTGATAAAATATCCATTAACCTTTCATAGGGCATCAGAATAAAACTTCCATCTGAGTTTGGTTGGATTGTACGCTGTCAGGCAGTGTATGTGGTTTCTACACCGAGGTACCTGTCCGTGTAAACTAAGCCATCTCCAGTTGAAGCACGTCTCCACAGACCTCCACTTCACCGTTTGCATCACTCTCTGTACTGAAATGCATCCCGTCCGCAGGCTCTCTCCCTAACACTCGTCCCAGCTAGGGCTCTGTCATCAGAAGTCATTCTGTTTGGGAAGCCACTTTAAGCCAGTGTTTGCACACCCAGGCTGCCTATGCAGGAAGTTAACACAATTCATGGAAAAGAGGAAAATCCAGTTGCTCTGTCAGCCGCATGAGATATAAAAGGAAGTTGTTTTCACAGAGAACTGAAGTCTGGTTCTAACTTTTTTCCACCAAACTGAATGGCAGTTGGCCCGAGGTGGACTCAGAGGCACCCATAACAGCTGGACCAGTGTGTGGAAGTGAGAGCAAACCCACAGAGGTGAGAGAAACAATAAACTGAGTAAACGCAGAGGGTTAGGCCTACAGAGAGTTTACATAGGGCCCGGAGAGAGCGCGCCATGGTAGGAGCACTTGCCTGTCACTAAGTGTGATCCAGACACTATGAAAATAAAACATAGACTTGTAACATAGTTCTGCCCTGTAGGAAAATCTATTCTGGAATATCCCTTTCACTCTTTATAAAATTCATTTAATAGGTTCGCTAAAGAAAGAATGGGCTCGTTTCGTGGACAGAAAACAAACCTAAAGCAACTTTCACGCGGCTATGAAATAAATCTGGGAACTTTTTTTTATAAACAGATTAAATTAATTATACGAAAGAATATTATTTCCTCGCTTCAGCACAGCCCTTCTATCCTGTTGTTAGTTCTTCTAGTGACCAGCCCCCTCCTACAGCTCTCTAGGGGACCTGACGCAAGTCCCTTCATCAGCATAACCTCAGGTAAAGAAAGAAGAGGTCACTGTGGATACCAAAACATGCTCCTGTCGCCCCAATGGCGTTAGAAATCCCTGTGCCAACCAACAGTGCAAAAATCAAATACATCTTTGATTTCACCCCAAATGACTTACTGGTTCCTTAGGACACTCCTCTTATTAAGTCATGGGTACATGGGTCCTCTCACCAGTTCTCCACTGCCAGAAAAACCCCACCTAGGATTGAAACCGCTCACAGCAGCCTCAAGCTGCAGAGGCGAGCCCAGGTCATTCGACAGAAGTGCACCAACTTCTCCAGCATCCAGCTAAGCCTTGCTCATGGGGTACAAACCCAGCTGGATGTGGTCCCTGCTTTCAGGAGCCTTATAACCCAGCTAGGAAGGCTGGTCCAAACAAATGACTACTTCCTATTTGCTGGGTTATGGGCAGACCATCAAGGGCTGGTAAGCCATTCTGGGGACAGTACAAAGCCATGCAGGCTTTCCAACAGACCAGGGAAGAGAGCAGAGATCAGAGAGTGGCTGGATTTTTTTTTTCAATTTTTTTTATTTTTGTGTCACAGGAAGAGGGGCAAGACACATTGCAGGCACTTGTGCCACTGCGCCTATAAACCACCAGGTTCTAAGTCTCAGATAGAAGTATACATGGTAATTATGACAGGAGAGACGAGAATGGGAGAATTGGTCATCTGGTCCCTCCTAATACAATGACCAGCCTTCAGAAATCCAAAACTCCATTCCCAATAGCCCTGTGTCAAGAATGTGATACACATCTGTCACGTGTGATACACATGTGATGCTTTCTTCTGCACTCTGGGCTACCCTACCTAAGGCTCAATGACAGAAATCACCTGTGTATATCTTCCCTCAGTCCACACTGAGACAGGCAACCAGCTCTCTCAGAGGTAGCTGGAATGGACGTTACACTCGGAAAACCAAACTGTGTTGCCAAGCCAGCAACTTGTGAACTATTCTTCTTAGGAGCAAGCAAGAAAAAAAATAATAAATGAAATAAAAAGAGAAACTTGAATTTGTGGCCAGGGTAACATTAGAACCACCCGCTCTGGGGTCGCAAACTTCATCTGTCATCCATGATGGCCCTACATACCAGTCTTTGCCAGCAAACCTCCAAGGACAGCAGCCAAGCCAGCCCTAGGTGGACAGGCTTTCTATCAGCTGGCTCTGGTCCTACACAACCAGGCTCCCCTTACTGTGCAGGTCAGGAAATGCCCCACAAGTCTGATCACACCACTGTCCACGGAAGCTGAGTTCCAGGTAAACTCCCTGTGGTAGCTTCTACAGCATCATTCATTCATTCATCTCTCCACCTTCTTGAGGGGTCTATAGCAATGGCTATAGTGGTCCAGCCATTGATGCCCTGTTTCTGAGTATGCGCACCTTCTTCCACAAAGGCATAGTGAAGGTGGGAAGCAAACGTAAAATCCTTCAGGAGGATGGGAGCAAAAACCAGAGAGCCTGGCTTGTGTGTCAGTCTTGAGCACAAGTCCCAGATTGTGGAGCTCCGAATCTCTCTGCAAAGAGACAGACCCTCACCTGGCCTACAGATTTACTTTCCCACATTCACATCCATGGTACCTCTTAGCAGAGACCAAACACTTCTCTAAGAATAACACAGTCAGGGTAGATCCCACCATTGATTCAATATGGTCCAACTCCAAGTCACAGAAGATCCTCCCACTCTGAAGTCCACCAACTTCTTATCTGCACCCAGACTTGACAAAAGACAAGGATGTGGTTCATGTATGGTCACTTAGGCTTGGTCCTGGTTCACCATGCAGTCATGGCATTCATTCTCAGTCACACGGTCAATGTCATTTATGTCTCCCCAGGAGAGTGGAAGCACTAACAGTAATCTGAGAGAACACTGGGATGGATATATGGCCACACAATAAGAGCCATATTCTAAAATGGCCAGTGCCGTGATCCAGGCATATTCAAAGTATCTTCAGACATTAATTCATTGCCGCTTCACAATCATCCCATGAGATACTATCGTTTTCTCGGTTTTGCTTATAATAAAATTTAAATATTTTTCTAAGGTTAAAGTTGCATATAAGGGAGTAAGGGGAGACCAAGGAACAGTAAGCAGTATTAATCAATGGGTAGGTTTGTGATACTAACCAAAAGCCACTGTTAAAGTGTGATATGCTAGCCTGCCATAACAAACAGACACCAGTGTTGACATGCGGCAGGGTATCCGTCCCTTGACACTCTTACGTTCCTGGTCCAGCGTTCAAGTCAATAGAGATGCTTTCTTCAATGTGATTACTTAAGGACTCAAGATGCTTCTATTCTGTGACCTTGATGTCCTCTAGGATCCCATAATCATTGACATCAACCAACTCAATAAGGAAGAGTATGGAGCAGCCTAAATCTTTAGAGACACACCCCAGAAGTGACAGACATCATTTCCTATCATTCTCCATGGAAGATAATTAGTCATGTACTGCCCCTCAGTCTAAGGGAGGCTAAGAAAAGCCCCACCTATATCCCAAGAACAAAGAAATGAGCAACCTCTGCTTCTCTCCAGCCACTGAATATTTTTACACACATTTCCTCATACGTAAAACAAACTTAACCTTTTCTCCAAATGGCCCGCCCTGTGGTACACCACTATGCCAGGGTCCAGCCTCAAGGTAATCCATAGCCCTCAACTTAAATGTGATTCTTCATAGAACAGTAATATCCAGTTCTCTAATCTATATGCCATGGTGGAACAGAACTAGAGTGTCCAAAATATTCAAACCCCTTTTCAGACAGAGGAGGTGGGAGACAGTAATAGAATAATGGAACCTAGTAAAAAGCATAAAGAATTTCCAGCATCAGCTGTGAGGAAAGTTCTTGGGAGGACCCTCATAGGAATGGCTAAGAGAACCAGTGACTATCATTCTTAACTTCCCTGACCTGGACTTGCCTAAACGTTCTTCTTCATGGTTCATCACGGCCCACATCTAAACTTAACCTTGTAAGATATAACTTTCTTGTACGGGGTTGGGAGAGGCAGCCTGCAACATTTCTCAGCTGACTTCTTGACTGTGTACCTGGAATGCTCCGTTGCTTTTATTCTAAGCACGAACATGTTAAATACCAAGGCTTCTGGTAAGTTCCTGAGCCAGTCCTCATGCTAGGACCAAAGTGTCTTCACTAGACATACCCATTAAGTATGCTTTATTCGTGTGCTTCTCTTGCTGTCAGATGAGCAATAGCTTCTGGGGCCATGGAATGTAGCTTAGCCAGGAGGTGACATGGGATTTTATCTATGGTTTAGAGAAAAATCTGATTTAGTAAAAGTTCCATGAACATCTGCTGCTCAGATTTTTTTTTTTGATCTTTCCGCTTTTTTTTTTTTATTAACTTGAGTATTTCTTTTTTACATTTCGAATGTTATTCCCTTTCCCGGTTTCCGGGCAAACATTGCCCTAGTCCCCCCCCCCCCCCCTTTTTATGGGTGTTCCCCTCCCCCTCCTCCCCCCCTTGACGCCCCCCCCCCAACCATATAGTTCACTCGGGGGTCCGGCCTAGCAGGACCCAGGGCTTCCCTTCCACTGGTGCTCTTACTAGGATATTCATTGCTACCTATGAGGTCAGAGTCCAGGGTCAGTCCATGTATAGTCTTTAGGTAGTGGCTTAGTCCCTGGAAGCTCTGGTTGCTTGGCATTGTTGTACATATGGGGTCTCAAGCCCCTTCAAGCTCTTCCAGTTCATTCTCTGATTCCTTCAACGGGGGTCCCGTTCTCAGTTCAGTGGTTTGCTGCTGGCATTCGCCTCTGTATTTGCTGTATTCTGGCTGTGTCTCTCAGGATCGATCTACATCCGGCTCCTGTCGGTCTGCACTTCTTTGCTTCATCCATTTTGTCTAATTGGGTGGCTCTATATGTATGGGCCACATGTGGGGCAGGCTCTGAATGGGTGTTCCTTCAGTCTCTGTTTTAATCTTTGCCTCTCTCTTCCCTGCCAAGGGTATTCTTGTTCCCCTTTTAAAGAAGGGTGAAGCCTTCACATTTTGATCATCCGTCTTGAGTTTCATTTGTTCTAGCAACTAGGGTAATTCAAGCATTTGGGCTAATAGCCACTTATCAGTGAGTGCATACCATGTATGTCTTTCTGTGATTGGGTTAGCTCACTCCAGAATGATATTTTCCAGTTCCAACCATTTGCCTCTGAATTTCATAAACTGGTTGTTTTGATAGCTGAGTAATATTCCATTGTGTAGATGTACCACATTTTCTGTATCCATTCCTCTGTTGAAGGGCATCTGGGTTCTTTCCAGCTTCTGGCTATTATAAATAAGGCTGCGATGAACATAGTGGAGCACGTGTCTTTTTTATATGTTGGGGCATCTTTTGGGTATATGCCCAAGAGAGGTATAGCTGGATCCTCAGGCAGTTCAATGTCCAATTTTCTGAGAAACCTCAGACTGATTTCCAGAATGGTTGTACCAGTCTGCAACCCCACCAACAATGGAGGAGTGTTCCTCTTTCTCCACATCCTCGCCAGCATTTGCTGTCACCTGAGTTTTTGATCTTAGCCATTCTCACTGGTGTGAGGTGAAATCTCAGGGTTGTTTTGATTTGCATTTCCCTGATGACTAAAGATGTTGAACATTTCTTTAGGGTGTTTCTCAGCCATTCGGCATTCCTCAGCTGTGAATTCTTTGTTTAGCTCTGAACCCCATTTTTAATAGGGTTATTTGTCTCCCTCATGGTCTAACTTTTGAGTTCTTTGTATATTTTGGATATAAGGCCTCTATCTGTTGTAGGATTGGTAAAGACCTTGTCTATGGTCAGATTTTTTTTAATATACCTATTCATTGAGGCCCACATGGGGCAGAGTGTTCATGTGAAGGTGAGAAGACAACTTTTGGGAGTCAGTTCTCTCCTTCCACCTGAGGATCCCAGGGATCAGACCCAGGCCATCAGACTTGACCTCATGGGGCAGAGGCATCCTACAGCCCAACATTCTTTTTAAATTGAAAACGAATCTTTTTACCTCTTTAAGGTCATTAACGTGTTTCTCTAAATTTCTATTTTTAAAAAAAATTAAGTTCTCCTCTCTCTCTCTCTCTCTCTCTCTCTCTCTCTCTCTCTCTCTGTATGTGTGAGTGTGTGAGTGTATGTAAGTGTGTGAGTGTGTGTGTGAGTGTGTGTATAAGTGAGTGTGTGTATGAGTGTGTGTGAGTGTGTGTGCAAGTGTATGTATGTGTATGAATGCGTATGTGGGTGTGTGAGTGTGTGAGTGTGTGTGTGTGAGTGTGTGTGTGTGTGTGTGTGTGTGCATGTGTACCCATGTATAAAAAGGCCAAAGGTTGATATAGATATCTTCCCCAGTCACTTTTTACCTTATGTTAAGAGTTTCTCACAGAAACTGCAGCTCATCAATGGGCTAGACTGGCTCCAGGGATCTCTGCCTGTCTCTGGCCCTCCCAGGGCTAAAAGTTACAGACACGTGCCACTGTGCCCGTGGTTCCGGGCATCCGAACTCAGTCCTCATGCTTGCACGCCAGGCCTGTCCTTCAGCAGCAGCCTCGCTCCTCAAGCTTACGCAATTCCTCAAGTTCAGTAAACCTTTCTTTATACCAATGAAGATGCCTACAATTCAAGTCAGAAGTAACAATGTTATAATCAACCATCAGTCAATAAAGCAATTTACAAGTAAATACACATACAATGTCCTGACCTGGGAGTTTCTATCAGATTGTGTGAAGGGTAGGGGGCCTTTAGAGCTTCTTGGGAACAGCTAGAAAACTCTGAAATTGTGACCTCAAGAAAGAGAATTGTATCCAAGGTTGAGACAAACAGAGACCTTGAGGGGCAGGGGGCGAGGACGATCACAGAAATGCTGGGAAATGCCTTGTAAAAAACGAGGTAGAGAAGGCTCTGAGAGTGGGAGCAGAGACTGGTAGGGGTCAGAACTCAAACAACTGGAGCATAGCCATGTGCCAGCTGCTGGGAAACCTGGCGCTTGGGTGCAATCCACAAACTGCCCAACCATGTATTCTTTTCCCTGAGGCTGCTCCCCATAGACCAAATAAGTAGGGGGACTCTGAGGCCTTTGGGGGTCACTGAGGGGAGTTAGTGAACAACTCCCATGGGAAGAAGTAAGGGAAAGTGCCCGGGTCCGGGGGTGGTTCGGATGCAGCTCCATCTTGGAAGGGATTCTTGTTGTTCCCCATCCATGCAGCCCTGTGATTGTGAAAGAGCAAACACCTGTTTCCCAGCTGCAAACCCCGCTGTCCTGCTTCATGCTTTGACCTAACATTTGGGGGATAGCAGGGTGGAAAACCTCCTCCGGAACTATTTCTCTGAGTCCAGATGTCCTCTGAAGAAGACAGAATTGGAAAGAGAACGTGTGTAAATTGTGGGAGGGCAGGAGTTCTCTTACTGGAACTCCCTGTCCTTATCAGGACAGCCCAGTTGACAGACAATCCTGCTGAGGCAATCAGCCTAACCCCTGCTCAATCCTCCACAAGTGACTCAATCCTCAAAGGACGATCTTATGGCTAGAGAACACAGTCCTGACCCAAGCAGAACACTCCATGGATGAAACAGACACTTACCGCCACAGTTCAGGAATGAAATAACAATTTGGCAATATTGAATTGTAAAGTATTTCCTGGGGTCAAACCCGGCATTGCCTTTGCTGTCATGTCTGAAGGTTATAGCTTAGGCAGTAGGGGTCCTTAGTCTGTGGGCAAGAAAACTGAGGCTCTCAGGGCTGGGATTTAGCTCAGTGGTAGGCGCTTACCCTAGGAAGTGCAAGGCCCTGGGTTCGGTCCCCAGCTCCGGAAAAAAAAAAGAACCAAAAAAAAAAAAAAAAAAAAAAAAAAAAAAAAAAAAAAAAAACTGAGGCTCAAAGAGAAATCATTCGTCCCACATCATGTGGCTAGGGAATGGCAGAATTAGGATTCAGATCTCTACCTTCTCAACAAGGCACAGCACCCCGATTGGTTGTATTAATCCGTCTGTTTACCCCTGGGCTTTTATATCATTTTTTCCTCTTTTCTATCACCAGCCTCTTGTTGTAGAAGACAGACCTACAGGAGGCTGGCTTCTTTCTGCTCTGTTTGTTCTTATATTCCCAGAGCCTGGGAATGAAGGTGAATCTTAGTGAGCGACATCCTAACCTAACCCATACACTTCACTCGATGTACCACCCTGTGTGATCAGTCAAAATAGTCTTCTATATTGACCTTATCCTATCACTGCACACCCTGAGAGGATATACCCTAACTATCCTGAACACAAAAAGAATAGCTTTTAAAAAAAAGTTTTCTAGGGATGGGGGCGCGAGGGGATGGAAAATGGTTTGTTCCGGTCAGACTTCAAACTTGGGAATTCTGAGTGCTTTACCTAGGCATGAGATGGCTTTCCAGGCTGTGTGAAGGCTTGGTTTTCACCTCTGTTCTTCTGATACTATATCCTAAAGGGGTGGGTGGAAAGGCAACTGGGCTTGTTAAACAATGTGGCGTATAACTTTTTCAAACCAGGAGGCTAATTAAGAAGAAACATAAGAAGCAATTTTCTCCTTAAGCTGCAGCATGGGTAAGCCTCCTGAGAACTGTGAACCAGGCTTAGAAAATGCAGCTCCTCATTTGGTAAAAGTGTAACAGTTTCCAGCCCCTGTGCTTGCAAGGCAGGAGATGGAGCCAGGGCCTCTCATCTACTCAAACCACGGGGCAAGCAATCTGCACTTGTCAAAGCAAGAGTTGCGAAGAGAAAAGAGGCTGCGCTCTCTCCTCATGCTCTCTCCCTCTGCTCATATTGGATCAGCTCACTTTAAGAATCCTAAATGCTTCTTTGCTCCAACAAAATGAATTCCATGTGATATTTGCAACAGTTCAAATTGGTAAATAAGAGGCTTAAGGCTTTAAAAGGGTAAACATGTTTGACTCTTCTAAAGAGAGTGGGTGCTAGCTTGCCGGGTGTCATGCTTGACCTTTGCTCCAGGAGCCCCACACCATTATTCTACTGTCTGTCCCTTCGGAGTGCTGACACCAGACTCCTTCTTTTTGATAAGTCGCATCAGGCTGCAGATCAGAGTTATTTCCTCTCTGGAGGTCAACGACAGTTGAGAAACACCTCATTACCACCCTCAGCCTAACAGTTCTTCCTGTACTTGATGACTGGGACAATCTCATCCTTGTTATCATAAAATAGCCAGTTTTTTCAGTCCCGCTCATACCTGACCTATTCTTTCCCCCTTTTCTGATGAGAAGTATCTCACAAATTTACTTCAGATCAATCGTAACAATATGCACTTCAGAGACACAACCTCAAAGAATAGCTATGCAACATTTTTAGCAGGAGTAGGAATCTTGTCAGCGTGGTTAGGTACAGCTCTAACAAGATGGATAAGCCTGGACCAAATCATCCCCACCACCATCACCATCATCACCATCACCATCACCATCACCATCACCACCACCAACAACAACACTATCACCACCACCACCATCACCATCATCACTCTCACCATCACCACCAACACCACTATCACCATCATCACCACCACCATCACCACCACCACTATCACTATCATCATCACCACCACCACCACCATCATCATCATCATACGTATGGGTGTTTTGCTTGGATGTATGTCTATGCACCACATGCATACCTAGTGCAAACAAAAGGCAAAGCAGGCATCAGACCTCCTGAAGCTAGAATTATATACAGTTGTGCTGGCAATCAAACCCAGGTACTCTGGAAGGACAGTGCTAAACCTCTCCACAGCCCCCCAAATAATCTTTCAGATTACACCTGTCATTTACTTCCACCCCTTGTCACTCAGATTGATCACTCAGGTTAACAAATCAGAGAGCTGCAGTCATCAGGATGAGAGCGGTGTCTTTTCCCCAACAGCCTAACAAATATCAACACAATTAGCCCCAAATTTATCCACACTGTAAGGTCATGTTAAGGCTTAGCAAAAGACAAGATTTATTCGGATCTTAAAATGAATGTAATTGTGAGTTTCCCCAGCAACTCAAGCAGCCATACAAGACATACTGGAATGACTACCTGATAACAGTGTTCTAGGCTGGTGTTAAAGATGGCTTGGTTGCTCTGGTCACCACGCATCTCAAACCTGATTGCTCTGTCACTTCATCAGGTACTCTGATCTGACTAGGATTCGGTATACAGTGTACATAGACTGCGATTGTCTATTTGACAGGCTCTAAAATCACTTAGGAGGAGAGTCTCTGAACAAGCCTGGGAAGGATTAATTAAGGTAGGAAGGCCCACATTCACTGTGACTGCACAAGCCAGGTTCCTGAAATAAATCAAAAGGGGGAAAGAAAGCTGGAGCCTCGCGTTTGTCACTCTTGCTTCCTGAGTGTGTGTACAATGTGACCAGCTGCTCCAAGCTCCTACCTCAGTGACTTCCCTACCATGATGGGTTGCACTCTCAAACTGTGAACTAAAGTCAACACTTTCTCCCTTAAGTTCTTTTGCTTGGGGCAACAGAAAAAGTAACAAGACAGATCCAAGCGCAGAGTATTGGCAGATCACAAATGTGCCTTGCAGATACTACATCCCTACATCTGTACCTTATCATCTTTTTAAGGGTAGTTATCCTGCTCAGCAATTTTAACATTCACTCCAAGTGGAATTCCAGTTTCATAAATTCACTCTTTACCCAGGTATGTTGTGTGTCAAGACTTTTCCTGGGGAGATGTGACATACCTTAGATAGGATCCCAGGACAGACCAAAGTACAGATACCACCACACTCCAACTTGGTGAACCAATGAGATTTACCGGAATTGTTTACAGGAGCAGAAATGACTCAAAGATAGCTACATCACCAGAGCCCACCCTCTAGAGACAGGCCATAAAAGCTGGAAACTTGAAGCCTGCACTGCAGTCTGCAGACAGCTCAAGAGATAGGACAGTGTTTTTCAAAGTGATTCCAAGCCTCTCCCAGGCAACTTGCCTGGTTTCTGTTTCTTTCATGCAGCTGGTCAGGTCTCAGCTTAGCATGTCTGAAAATGACTGTTATCAGTCTTTATTGCTTACTCTGGTGAAGGCGGGAAGTTGGAGGCATGGATCTAATTACTCTAGTCAGTTTCAGGGACTTCCTGAAGCTATTTTGAGTTGTTTACTATCTACTCACAGGGCTTCTCTGTAGGAAACTGTTATACAATACTTTTCCTCATCCCCTGACTCTTTTTCTTTCCACGCCCTCTTTGGCAATGATCCCTAAGCTTTGGAGGGGGAGACTAAAGCTGTCCATCTGCGGCTAAGAATTAGGCCACTGCGCCACAGCATCACTGTGCCTAGGCAGCCACTTATCCTCCTGAGCATTAGCCGTGGTTGTGAGTTGAGGCTGACCACAGTGCTCACCTATAGCAGTCAACACACATTTTAAATGCGGTCTGAACAGACACACCACATGCATCTAGCAAAACCATAGAACTTGCTTCCCACTGGGACCTGTGACTTCCCCAGTCTCAAGTTCTTATTCTGGTTCACAGGACCATATATGAACTCCCCACTGTGAAACAGACCTTAAGCACAATAAAAAGGCTGTTGGTTTTACCCATCATAGCCGAGCCACTTTTGCAAAAGCAGACATATCCTGCCTGGCCAGACCCATCAGTATTTTAACACTCAGGGTCGTCCATGGTACCTCTCTACATTCCTCCACATCTGGTAAATGCAGTGGGCCTGACTTAATCCATCCAGACCTACTCAGGGCCAAGGGAAAGCATGGTCCTGTTCTCTGACAGAACTGCGCCTTGGGTCAAAGTGGGCCTGGGGGTGGCGGTGTGCCTGTAGGAGTAGCTGTTGCCTCTCCACCCACCATACCTGGCTGAGGGGAAGTTCCTGGAGGGAAAGCTATCCTCCTGAGTCTCAATGATAGAAACAAGCCTGGGGAGCCCACAAAAGACCATGGGTCATTTTGGACCCTGCCACACCGTCAACTAACTTTAAGAGAAATAGTACCCACAGCTAAAAAGAAATCTATTAGTACTGGGCCCATTTCCAGATGTGAGTGACTTCCCAAATGCAAATGGATGCTCAAGAGCTAGCTCTTAAAATAACTGAGGGACCACAGAGGCTATGGCACAGATCTATCCACGCACCGCTCTTGGTACAGCCGTATGATTGGAAGCTTTCCTCGTCATCAGAAGCTGACAAAGTCATCAGAGTTTTTCTTTGGGGTGTCATTGCTGCCTCGGTTTCCCCAACACTTACCATCTCACGAACACTTTAGAAACTGGTTTCCTGAGAAATAAGGAAGAAGTTCTGTTGATCCTTGGCTCCAATTTAAAAGCCCAAATCTGGATACTCCCTCGAGCCCTGCAATAACTCAGGGCTGGGAGGAGCATGAAATACAGCATTCTGCAGATGGGAAGGATCTGCCCACAGAATGACCCCATTTTTTTCCCTGAAAAGAGCTGACTGAACAACAGCAAAGATGTTGCCATTTTTCTTTTTCTTTGCAGATTGTCAACTTAACTTCCAAATAAAGCTTCTCACTCAAAAGAATTTAATTTATATGTTTTTTTTCTCCTCCCGGTTTGCTTTGGTTTTGAGACTGGCTCTTTGTATAAGGCTTTGGCCAGCAATCCTCATGCCTGGGCTTCCAGAGTGCCAGAGTTGCAATTATAAACATGCACCGACATGCCCGGGTTGGTCTTGAACTCTGATCCTCCTGCCTGTGGAATGCTAGGTATAGGGTTGAAGCTAGGATTAGGGTTGAAGGTATACACAGTCACACTTTGTCTCCTCCATAGTTTCTGAAAAACTGTATTTGTTTTCCTTGATTCTTTTAGTTTATGCTCTCTCTCTCTCTACCCCCTCTCTCTCCCTCCCTCCCTCCCTCATCTAAGCACCCCCCGTGTGTCTGTGTCTGTGTGTGTCTCTCTCTCTCTCTCTCTCTCTCTCTCTCTCTCTCTCTGTGTCTCTCTCTCTCTCTCTCTCTCTCTCTCTCTCTCTCTCTCTCTCTCTCTCTCGTGTGTGTGTGTGTGTGTGTGTGTGTGTGTGTGTGTGTGTGTGTGTGTGTGTTTTTCAAGACAGGGTTTCTCTGTATAGCCCAGCTGTCATAGAACCCGCTCTGTAGAACTCACAGAGATCCAACTGCCTCTGCCTCCCAAATGCTGGGATTAAAGGCCTGCGCCACTACTGCTCAACCTGATGCCATCTTTAAAAGGGAGCTCTTCCACTCCTTCCTTGAAAGTTTCAGAACTTTCTGATTTGCGCGTGAAGACTTTTTCTGTCCCTGTCGTGCCTCTTACTGGTGAGTTCACACAAAGGAGATTTCCTCTGCCAAGAAAAA
Organism: Rattus rattus; assembly: GCF_011064425.1. Lineage (NCBI taxonomy): Eukaryota > Metazoa > Chordata > Mammalia > Rodentia > Muridae > Rattus > Rattus rattus. Next base: position 89,499,508 of record NC_046160.1, read on the forward strand.
GATAGAGAGCAACATGTATGCTGTATCCACTTAAGAGCAGCTCCTGATCTGCCGGATTTCATGCTAATACTATTTAAATTTGATCCTTTATCAAGGAAAAGGGAACTCCAGATATATTTTAATGGTATCCATGAGGAGGACAGAAATTCGGTTATGGAAATGACACCATGATGTGAGGGGAATGAGGAGAAGCAGATTTCTTCTTTGGTGAATTCAAGAGAAATAGCATGACTTTTTCCTGGAGAAATGTCAATCAAATGTACGGGAAAGAAAATTAAGTAAACATGTTCTCTGTGATTATTCAAGAGCAGAGTTCTTCCAGCCCCACACCCATGGCACTTTCCCACTAAATCCTTTAGGTGGCACTCAAACCTGTGAGCACTCAGGAGGTACAAGTAGTTCAAGGCCTGCCTGAGCCACATACAAAGAGCCAGCTTTAAAAAAACAACAAAATCATTTATAATCCTTACCGGCTTCTATTGGTTCCCAAACTCCTGCTCTTGTCTAAGAAACAAGATTCTATATATACCTTCCAAAAGCCATACACAAAGTTCATGTTGTTGGAAGCCCAATTTCCTTGTCCAAGAGAAGTGCTTCAGAAAGCAGGATCTGCCTAGAGAACCTGGTCTGTCACACAGTGGGAACTAGGGGAACAGGTGTTCTTATAAAACATCCAACGGTTCTCTGGAGCATAATGGATGCCATTTTAATTTGGCTTCCAAATTCCTTCCTCTTTTATACATACTATCCGTCAGTGGCTAAAAACTGCAGATTCAAAAGTAAAACAAATACTTATCAACAAACTCCATCTTAAGATCTACACTGGTGTACTGAGACCTTTTATGCTTTTTAAATTTGCTTTATTAATTTCAAATTATGAAAAGGATCTTTTTTCTAAACTGGGTTAAATTGCCATGCTGATAGGAATGTTGAGAATTCAATGCAACGATTAAACAATGTTTATGTAGAGACCGTTAAGTGGAAACACCAAAAGTTTACAGAAAATATACCCCACTAAATACAAGCTTGTAAAACAGAGGCCATTTTATGAGCTCAGAGAAAACCTTAGATTTAATGGTATGAGGCAAAAGTCATAATGATTGTCAGGTTCCGGGTTCGGAAACACATGTAAGGCCTCATCTGTTGCTCCTTAGTCTTTCTCTTGGCTTCCGGCACCTGCCGTACAAATCTCCCAACATCCTCTCCCCCTTCACCGTGATCAACATGTCTATTAGGTATGGCCCATAGAAAGTTAGGCACAAATCACCTGACGACTCCTGACATTTTCCCCAGGCTTCCTGTTTTCAACCTCTTCCAGATGCTGGGATTCTTCCTCACTTTGTTTGGATGCTTTCCCACCTTTTGGGGTTTTTTGTTTGTTTGTTTGTTTGTTTGTTTGTTTGTTTGTTTGTTTTGTTGTTGTTGTTGTTTGTTTCTTTTGTTCTTGCCTTTTCTTTCTCCACAATGAGATCCAGTATGACTTGTTGACTTTGGACGTCATTACTCCTGGGCCTATCCTTGCCTTCTCCTCTTCCTAGCGATGCTCACCACCAGGTGCGTCTCGAAGCTTCTGGTCCTCAGACCTGCTCCCCTCCTCCTCCTCCTCTTCCTACTTTCCCCTGCCCAGGTACATGCACTCTATACCACCAGAACAGGTGCCTCCCTTAGAGATGGCGGGCTACAGAGCAGGACTGAAACTCTTGACACAGTAAGATTCCCCCCCTAGTCTTCTAAGCCCCCTTTTCTGCTGCCCTCAGCTACCGGCACATTCTTCACATGGCAGCTTTTCCGCCCTCTGCAGGCTATCCCGCCAATAGGCAAGGCCTTTCCACAGCCACGCGCTGTGTCTTTGGCACTTGGTAACGTCTTTACTATCGTTCTCTCGGCACCGTTTTAGGGGTAGATGGGGTCATTCTCTTGATTATATTTCTGACGCCAGAAGACTGGTGAAAAAGAATACAGCACGTCCTCTCCTGTCAGGAATGTAGCAGATATCCTGGCGATGAGGACTGTATTGTGCTGTTCCCATAGACGTGGCCAGAAACGTTATCCTAATCTCAGGAACGATGGAGCCAACCAAGGCAGCACGCACCTAACTACAGTTTTTGTTATTTAGGAGACTGGGACAGGAGAATGGCTTGAGCTCTTAAGTTTTAAGTCAGCCTGGCTAATATAGTTCAAAAATAAGTCTTGATATAAAGCTGTAGATTGAATTAGAAGGTTCCCAGTGATATTGGTACACAGTTTAGGGTGACGGCATCTCCCTTCCAAGAATCTGACCCTGGCATGAGTGATCTCAGTCCATAATGAAACCAGCCTGTTCTTCTGATGACCGTGAGTCCGAGAGAACAAAGGCAGGAGAATGCTCATGGACACTAAGTTCACCCTTGGGCTTATCTTCCTGCCATCTCAGGTAGAAATTATCTGCATTCTTCATTCTAAGGGCTCTTCCTCCATACTCTGAGCTCTCTGGTGGCTGCAGGTGAAAAACCGGAAATGAAAATCAGCCAATGGATTATTGATTCTGGCAGGACCTACTGACCTCATTATGATTAGGACTCCACCTACCTTCTCTTCATTAAATCCCCCATGGACAGAGTATGAATCTTTATGAATGTTGTGAATAACATTCCTCTTCTCTCCATCCAACCTCTCAATGTATGCCTGATGTATTTAGAGATTGCCTGACTCTTCTCTAGTCTCAAGTGAGCTACAAAGCTACCCTGGGGTGGGGGCTCATCTAGTAAGTTTGTGATTTCCAGTCTTTCCACCCCCAAAATCCAGTATTCCCTATCTTTTCTTTACAAGGAGATGGCTACCTTGGAAGTTTCATAGAAAAGTTCTGAACGACTTATAACTTAAAACTATCTCACAGTTTATTTGTTTTCAACATGAATACCCCAGCCCCGAACTTTCAGGACACCAAAGTAAATACAGTTCACTTTGCTGTTGTTCCTCACTGAGTGTGTGAGGGTGTTGGTGGGAGAGGATGCTTGGACAAGAAGAAAGAAGGGAGCCAAGAAAGAGACTGAGACAAAAAGAGGTGGGGACAAGGGAGCTGCAACTTTCAGTGAGACAAGGAGTACATCAGCATCTTCTCCAAGCATGGACAGTATCCCTGCAAACGCTGCCTTTCCAGGTTAGGACTCAGCCTCCTTAAAAGGAGACCATGGTGTGCTTTAGTTCTGAGGAAAGGATATTGCTCATAAACGTTCTTTAAAAGTCTGTATAGTCCTCCATAGTCCAGTTTCTCTCAACACTGAGAGCCTCTAAAAACATTCTGTTGAGCTTATTACCATAACAGTCTCTAGTATAGTTTTGCATTGAAATCAAGCATCTAGCAAGTTATCTATCTCCATTGACAAAACAGGACCTCAGAGGTCACTGACCATCTATCTGTGTTAGCCAAGTGTCCCCCACAAATCACAGATGACAGACTGTACGTGGAAGTGTTTGATGTGTTTCAAAACATCACCAGATATTATTGTTTTTTATTGCAAAATAAATCACTTTATTTATTAAATGTGCCAGAAGCGTGGAATGGCATAATGTATAATTAACTTCAAGCTACAGCCAAATCATGAAACTGAGGGCACCCTCTCCCCTACATGTCTAAGAACGTAGTTCATCTTCCGTGTTCTTTCGCAAATGCATAGCAATATGGACATAGACCAGAAGGTTGCTGCTACAACGCTGCCACTTTTACAGCAGTCTTCTTGCGCCTTTTATGGGTAGAAATACCTTAGAGCTGTTGGCATTAACTCAGGAGCAGGGGAAGCAGGAATTCCCACAACAAATGTCGCCCAGCCTCAGCACCAACAATCATTTCTAGTCAGTCATGTAAATCCATTTTCATGACCTTAAAAAGACTCACAATAGAATATTTGGATATTAAAATACTCTATTCTAAAGACACGATTGCAATTGTACTATTTACTGCTGATACTATCCCTCAAGCATTTTACTGCCTCATGGCAGAGTTGGGGACTGGGGTGATTAGCATGTACAGGACTCCGAGAGCCTCAGAGCGCTTCAGACAAGGAGAACAAAATGAGCAAAGCTCTAGGTTGAGTCTCTTTCAAGCACAGAGCGTCTATAACGTATTCCCTCTTATCTGTGAAGGACTGGTTCTGAGCCATCGGTGCCTAAAACTACAGATAATACAAACCTGTAATAGCTACGTCTTTTTCTATAAAAACACGCCAATGGTGAAGTTTAATTTATAAATACACACACGATGACAAGAATAACTGCAGTAACAGGTGGCACAGTCTCTCTTCTCTCTCTGTACATGTCTTATCACGAGGTTCTCATCCTGGTGATAACTCAAGATGAGAAGAATGTGTATGATAAGATGAAATAAAATAAGTGACATGGGCATTATGATGACTGTGTTTGGCCATAACTTAAAGGTTAGAAAGAGCTGAAACATTATGAGAGTGAACCTCACACTGAGATAACTCCTGAGAAGTTTATGAGAGGGTCATACATGTAGGCTTGGGTTTTACAAAATCTACTTTAATTATGGTTCTTTAACACTTCAACCTCCTTCTAGCCCACCACCCACCAGAGGCAAGGGAAAAGAAAATAGGTTAATAGGAAATAAGGGTTGTGGACCTGTTTAGAAATAGTTCTTTGGGGCAGTTCCAATCTCTGCTGTCAACAGTCTGGTCCCCTAGCAAAACACCGAACACAAATAGCAGGAGTGGCTCCACCCAGGAGAAACAGTGAGGCTCCGCCAATCAACGTGAGTCCATGGAAGCAGCAAGAAGCAGCTGGAATACTACCAGAAGTTCTTTGGTGCATTTCCATGAAGTCATGACACGCAAGGATCAGCAGAGAGAGCCAGGAGAACCATTGGAAGAATGTCATCACCAAAGACCGGACTCGGCGAAGCCTAACAAGAACCAGCAAAGAGTTGCAAGGTGAACCAATGCCCTCTCACGAGTCTGCTCCAGCCAAATATCACACGACCTTTCACCTGGCAGATTCCAGAAAAAACACCACGTGTCTATTCTCAGCAAAACATCCTTTTATATGCCTGCTTCAGCAAAACATCCTCTCAGAAGATAGTTTCCAGAAAGACATCACGTGAAACAACTGAGTCTCCAAAGAAACCAGAAGTTTCCACTTCAAACATATACAGCATGGACACATGTTCCTTGAAGACTGACCACAACCAAACCCAAAACTGTGATGGTGTTCAGAGGCTACTGACTATGGCTGGGGGTTAATATGAGGATCTCAGAATGAGGGTCTGGGCTAACACTGAACAAAATTCAGAAGCCATAGAATGAGCCAGGTATTGGTGTCACACACCTATAGTCCCTGCGCTAAGAAAGCAAAGGTAGAGGGGTCAGAGTCTGGAGCCAACCCGAGCTACATAGGAAGTTACAGGACAGTCTTGGCTAGAAATTGAGACCCTGTCTCAAACCAAACCAAAATTAGATTGATAGATGCATGATAGGTGGTTGGATGGATGGATTCCAGGGGTGAAGGACACATCTGGTAGAGAAAAGAACTATATCCAATTAACATAAAGGATTTCAGAAAAAAGATTAATCTCTCAAATATCCACAGCTTCCATAGACATGGGGAGAATGATGCAGACATTTGCTGGAATATGTGAGTCTCTGTAACAGCTAGAAAACAAGCCTTTTATTTTCTTAGTAACCAGTTACTAATAGCTTATACAGAGAACTTCATTTCCTAATGCCATCACCAACACTTAGAAGAAACTACCACACATGCAAAGATGTCAGAAGAAGCAAGTGGGGACGGAGCAGCAAGATGGCTTGGCGGGTAGAGGTGCCCATCACCAAGTCTGACAGCGTGACTTCTATCCCTAAGACCCACGTGATGGAAGGAGAGAAGCAACTCCTGCAAAGTCTTCTGACATCCACACATGCAGTCCATACACACAAATGCCAAATTAAATAAACAAATGTAAAACTGCAATTCAAAACTAAGCAAATCACAGTTGTTTCCTAAATGCATTACCCGATGAGGCTTCCTGCCTAGAGAAGTAATATGCCGCTGGAGATGAACACTGTGAACAAATATTTTGCTATGACTTGGGAAAACTTAATGGGACAGCCTCTGAATGACAAAGGGTCATGAAGAAAAGCACAAGAACTCAACGCAGAAATGACAAGACAACTGGAAAAGACACTGCACTGGCTGTCAGAACTAAGAAAGAGCTGGAAAGAGAAACAGCCCCCAGAAAAGGGAAGATACAATTGGTGATGCCACCGAAGCAAAAAGCCCACAGAAACACAGAAGCAGTATAACCTGAAGATATTTTTAAAAACATAAATAACTGTTAGCATAAACATTTTAGGATGAGTACAAAGAAGATGGTGTATGAAATAACACATGAATGTGTTTATAATATATAAAGAAAACACACAAGTGAATAGAAGAAAGACACAATATATAAAAAAAAATTTCCACCTTAATTTTTCAACTAATAAAGCCAAAATAATGACATGGAATAAATAAAAATAATATTATTCAAGAACAAAGGCTCAGAATAAAAGAGATGAGTGTACCTTTTTAAAGACTTCACAGGGATAGTTAATTTGAAACCATTAACATCGACACAAATCCTAAAACTTTTAAAGACTGATAGTTTCCAATGAGCACACTAGAAGGGCCAATCACTTAAGGGGGACAGGGGGCGCTGTGTCTGAAGATTGTCCACAGGGCTAGAGATGATGGACATGACATCCAAAGGTAGCCAAGGAGGGGGAGTATGGGACAACACGTTTCCAGTCAACTCAGTAAGACCCAAGGGTCCCTGACAGAATTAAGACCAATCACAACTGTTCTTTCAATAAATAAAAATCATTTAAATAAACTATTTTATTTAAAAATCTGATTAAAGAGCAAAGTAAAGCCCAGTTCCATTATGTATATATAAGGTATACACAAAAGAAACTCACTGGGAAATATTTTATAGTGACAGAGGAAAGGGTACACGATTACTACTACATCAAACACAGAAAAAGTCATATCAAAATGTGCCCAGGGGAAGGAAAGAACACTTTATAATACCACAGGGTTAAAGTCACAATGAGAAATTAGTTAGAGCTCTCAGTTCACAGTCTAAGCCACTATCAACCATCAAAATCAAAACCTAGAGGAAATAAAGAGATAAGTAGATATGAACACATTACTCAAGGGATTCTTGGTTCACTATGGCAAGTAAAGTACAGGGATCATTTAAAACAAGAAAAGAAAAAGTCTAAACCTAAGTATTTCTAGACAAGAATGAAAGGAATGTGTTAAAGAGCTAAAAGCTAATCCAAAAAAAAAAAAAAAACCCTCAAAGGTATTGTAGGAAAGTCCAATCAAGTCAATCTCTTTTTGGGTAATAAGCATAATACTAATATCCAAATACATGGAATCCTTGAAACAGATCTGTGATTTTGTTTATATAAAACCCTAGTAAGCATCAACTCAGAGGCCACGTGCAAGAAAGATTTATTCCATATATTTAATAAGCAGACCAAAAGAATCATTGACTAAGTACGGAGTAGGGGCCGTATTCTAAGATTCCTCCTCAGCGCTGGAGATAGGGCAGTAATATCCAAAGATAATCAAGGAGAAGCTGTAACCACCTGAGCCCAAGTATCCAAAATAACTCCTGAGACCTAATCAATTATGAATGCCTAGGCCTAAAGCTTTGGCTCATTCCTGCTGGCTCTACCTTATTTAACCCGTGTAAACTGTTCTATGTCGTCAGCATGCTTAGTTACCTCTCCTCAGCTTCATACGTGTACATGACTCTATCCTAGAAATCCCCTCTCTGTCGGAAATCCCACCTCCTATTTCCCTTCTAAGCTAATAGGCCAGCAGCATTTTATTGACAGCTCATGCTTCCATACATTGCACTGCTGGATTACCTCTACCGGAAGCCAACACGTTTTGAACCAGCTCAGAAAGCCTCCAAGTGAGGGTGACCATCAAGCAGAGAAATGGATTTTCTTATACTTCCGATCCCAGGCTTCCCACCTGCTTGTACCTCAGCGCTCAACCCTGTGCCATATAGAAAGATGAAAATGAGAATTAAGACTCTATAATCAATAATATCAGCTGAGCTACCAAGTGAAAATCCATGCCCGCTATCATACTTTAGAGCAGCAATTCTCAACCAATGGCTTGCCACCCACCTGAGGGTCAACAGGCCCTTCCACAAGGGTCTCATATCAGATACCCTGCACACCGGAGAATTACATTATGTTTCACAACAGTAGCAAAACTGCAGCTATGGAATAGCAACAAAATAATTTTATGGTTGGAGTCACCACAACCTGAGAAACTGTATTAAAGAGTTGCAGAGTGAGGAAGGTTGAGAACCATTGGCTTAGAGTGAACTATCTCGGATGCTCTGCTCCAGTCAGCCCTGTCCCCTCCCCCAGTTTCTTACTGACTCAGTGAGAGGCAGAAAACCCGCCCAGAGGAACCTAGTCAGTGCACAGAAGCAGCTGTTGTGTTAAGTCACAAATTTTGGGTGTGGCTTGTCACAGCAATAGACAACTTGAAAGTATAGGCGTTTTCTTGCTATCCACTAGGTCAAAAGTTGGGATTATGCTTAATGGAGAAAGACGAGGAATACTTCCACTGAAGTTGTTATCGTTATTTAATGTTCTATGAGGGGTACAAGGTGATGGCAGTCTTGAACAGTGTTTAACATTGGTTAAGAATGTAATGCACTTGCAATGCATTTTGATCAAAGCGACTCACCCACCCCTCTACAATTTATCTCCTATTCCCCAATACACTACTTTCCCACCCCAACTCCATGTCTTCTTTTTTTAAAACCAATGAATCCACTTAACGCCACTTGTATGTGCACGCCTGTAGGACCAAATTTGGCCTTTCGAAAGAGTTTTTATTAAAAAAAAATTGTAAATTAGACAATTGTCAAAATAACAAGAAAACTTTGACCCCAAACATTGAGTCATGCACAGAGAGGTGGAGGGAAGCACAAGCAAGCACCTTGAGGATTGGGGGAGCTTAGGATAAAAGGCCATGTATAACCACCAAGCTACAGAAAAAAAGGAGTGGCTGCCAAGTATGTGTAAGAGGAGATTAAAACAAAACGTAAACATAACAGCAGCCCGTACTACTTTAAAAATTTGAAAAACTAAAGAAGGCACGAAGGCCAGTTACCTGTTGGAAGTTGAAACAGGATGAATGAGGAACCTGGTACAAAAGAGCCATATTCATTGCATGAATACCCACCCAGCGTGCTATGTCCTACTCACAACCCTGACTATGCATTCAGATTTCACAATTTTAGAAAACCTCCATGGCATATTGATTGTCTACCTTTTCTCCAGAATCTCTCCAAAGCAATCACCAAGGGCTGTCTTCTTTTCCTACATGTGCACGTGGCCTTCTTAACTATCAAAAAGTCTACCATATAACTATAATGACTTCCTTGCCCTACACTAAAATATTACTAGGAACTCCACAGAGAAGGAATCATCAACAACCATCTGACCCAGGGCTTACTTATGCTCAATATGTGTGTACAAAAGAGAAAAGCCAGTGGGAAATGAGTTGCTTCCACTGAAAAGCAAAATACTCCATGATATTTTCATAGACAAATCTACAAACTTAGTCCAGGTTACTTGAGTCTGAATTGTTTTAAACAGAAAGGAAGTAGAGGAATGGTCATTGAAATGGGACGTTGTCAGACGTTCAGCAGGCATGAATAGCTTTTCTACTTGAGGCGTTCTAGAGCAAAGTCAAGTTCTCAGGCACCTTGGCTCCCACATGGCGACTTTGGAGGTGAATTTGCTACCAAGAGCTTTCTTTTACTTCAACTTCAGTTCCTAGTGATTGTAGCCCTGGGGTACTTGCTTCCTTGATGACTGGTAGCCAAGGTCTGGTCTTAGTTTTCAAGACCACCCACAGCCCATGACGCACAATCCCCTCTGCCTTCCAAAGCAGCAATGGATATTTCCTGCTTATTAAACTCTTTTCATGCGTCAAACCTCTTTCTCCCTCTCCCACTGGCTTCAGGAAATGCTCTGCTTTTTAAAGGGATGGTGTGGTTGGGTCAGGATCATCTCTCTATTACAAAAGCAACTGGTTAGGGACTTAGAGTATATCTGCAAATGTTCTCCTGCCAGTAACACCAGCAGAATCCTAGAAGCCACAGCTGGGGCTAAGGATCATGAACTATCTTACTATTGCCCTTCACATGCTAATGACCACCTTCCCTTTGAGACACTTAACAGAATGTGGCCTGTGTTGTTCAGAGGAACAGCAGTCTTCATCTTCAATGTGATTCTCCCTCCTCTCAGCTGCTGAAATCTAATGACCTAAGGCCATGAACTGGGTTTCTAAAGACTGCCCCTGGCCCTCTTTTAGAAAATACAGTGCGTGGGAAAAAGAAAACAGTGCAGGGGTGGTAGTGGAAGTGATGGTGATGTCTGGGAAAGTTTAAAACTACTCAGATGACAGGGAACAGAATAGAGCAGTTGGTGAGTACAAGCTACATAAATACACACACACAGAGACAATATACACATACATACACATGCACACACATACATATACACATAGATACACATATACATACACATGTACACATACACACACAGAGACACACACACACACATGCACAGAAGCACACACACATGCACACACACACATATACACACAGAGAGACACACTTACACATACACATGCACACACATACACACACATACATACACACATAGATACACTCACTCATACATACACAAACACACACATAAACACACACATAAAACACACACACACACACACACACACATATGCACACACACGCACACACACGCACACACACGCACACACACGCACACACACACGCACACACACACACACACACGCACACACACGCACACCTGACTGGCACATAGAGAGAAATTCTTCTGACTCTGTGGAGACCTTCATAAGAGCAGATGTTGTCTTTCATATAAAGCCATGCAGGTTACCGTCACTCAATTGATGCCCGAGTTTCCCTAGGGAATTTCCCCATAACTAGTTTTAAATGATTCTTTTCCTTCCTTATTATCTTCATCTGAACAACTATTTGCCCTTTCTTTTTGATTGAATATCGTATTTGGTTGTTTAAAAACAAAACAAAGAAATCTAATCACATTGCTTCACCCTCCTCCAAAATCATTTTGTGCTGGGTGATGTGGAGATGGCTCAGTGGTTAAAGTATTTGCTATACAAAAATGAAGAACTGAGTTCAGACCTACAGCACCCCCCCCCAACAAAAAAAGCTAGAATCCTCATGCCTCAAGAGAAAGCAGAGATGGGCAGATCTTCTTTGGCTCACTGACAAGCCAGTCCAGCCAGAACAGCGAGCTCCAGACCAACCAATAAGAGTCTGTCTCAAAAATAAGGTGGATCACAATCAAGGAAGACATTCAACATGAGCACACACACACACACACACACACACACACACACACACACACACACACACACACAAAACACACACAAACACACACATACACACAACACACACACACAAACACACACACATGCACACACACACACACACACACACACACACACACACACACACACACACACATACACACACACACACACACACACACACACACATGCACACACACATACACACACACACACACAAACACACACACACACACACACACACAAACACACACACACACACACACACACACACACACACACACACACACACATACACACACACACACACACACACACACACACACACACACACACACACACACACACACATACATACACACACAAACACACACATATACACACACACACCACACACCACATACACACATATACACACACATATACACACACACCACACACCACACACACACACACACACACACACACATACACACACACACACACACCTAAAACACACACACAAAACACACACACATGCACACACACACACACACACACACACACAGACACCCTAAACACACACACACACACACGCATACACACACACACACACACACACACACACACACACACACACACACACACAAACACACACACATATGCACACACACACACACACACACACACCTACACACACACAAACACACACACACATACGCACACACACACACATACACACACCACGAGCTCCTTCATAATCTGTGTAAACGAGGGCCCACATCATCAACATTAAAAAGTATCTAAAAATCAGGCAGTGGGGGCACACAACTTCAATCCCAGCACTCAGCAGGCAGAGTCAGGTGGATCTCTGAGTTCAAAGTCAGCCTGGTCCACAAAGTGAGTTCCAGGACAGCCAGGGATACACAGAAAACCCTGTCTTGAAAAAAATAAAGTAAGATAAAATAAAAATGTCTAAAAGTCTTAACAATTATTTTTGAATTTCATGAATGAAAGCTTATAAGAATAAAATCCTTTGATTTCCTAGTCATTTTTATATATTGATTCTTTGCTCCAAAAATTATTTGTCTTCATTCCTACCTTTTCCCTCTGTTGGTTTTGAGTCCTTTATAAGGAATATTGAGCAAAAACATGGATAAACACAAACAAATTTACCAGCTCCATAAACCACTAATGAACCACAACACCTTGCTTCATGGCCTTCACAGCTAAACAAATAAATCAAAATCACTTTCTTTACGGCACATTATGCTTCAACCGTGGTGTAAGTTACTGTTTTCAAACTTTATTTTTAATGATGGTTCTTAAACGATTAAACCTCCCTTGTAGTCCACCGCCCACCAGAGGTAGTGGAAAGGAAAGGAAGGGTTAGGGAGAGTAGACCTGTTCAGAAAGGTTCTTTGGAGCAATTCCCATCTGTGACTGGAAATCTGCAGTTCAGTTCACAGGTTAGCAGGCAGCGGCAGCTCGACATAAACACCTCACGGATATACCAGCAGCTCAGTCTAATAGAGTCGGGTTAGCAGCAGTGGTGACACGACCTAACAGAAACAGCCTGGCCTCAGCCTCAGCTCAAGTCAGCCAGAGGGACCCGGAGGGACACCAGGAGAAGTTTCCAGCTGTGCCTCTCTCAGGGAAGTGAGATCAGCAGAGATTTGAGACGCACAAGCATTGCGCAGCTGGTCATACCAGCAAGCCAAGCTCTGCTCCTGTCACTCTGTAGAGTCGTATTTATATGCCTTAAACATCACGTGTCCTCCGCATGCCTTGCCTCAGCACAGGTCTTGCCTCAGCATGTGCATCCAGTCAGCCAGAGTCTGCAGTGTCCCAACAAATGGAGCTCAACTATAAAATGTAAGGCAGACCAATACATGCAAAGAATCCATCACATGTCCTTTCACGTGCTTGCTTTAGCAGAACATCCTCCTCCTGTGTATGCTTCAGTGAAATGTTTCTTCTGGAGTCTGCCTTAGTCTTTTACCTGTGTCCACATCAGGAAAACACTCCTTCAGGTGCTTGCCCTAGCAAAACACCATCCAACACCACTGACTCTCCAAAGAACCCTGAAGTTTCCACTTCACCATGGTTTTCCTTGGAGACATGGGGGGGCGGAATCCACAGTCAGGAAGACGGATTGGGAATCAAATCCACCTCAATACTCAACCCTGGAACTCAGGAGGTTAGATTCTAGTCCAGTTGTCTCCTCTCTCGGCTCTAGCTAGTCTCTCCATCTGTAAAACACACATGACACACACTTTTTCTTGAGCTTCTGAGGATAAGTCAAGCCAGCCCAGCCACCCATGTGGGAGCACCTGGCAGACAGCAGTGGCTTCTGCTACTGTTTGTTCTGTCCGTGTGCTAGATGTAATCAATCAAACTGCTTTGTCCTTCAGAAATAGCTCCTCTTATAAACTGTGTTTCCCCTGACTACGGTCAATTTCCCACATCCAGGAAGGAGTAAATGACACCAAACACCCATAGGTGGGATGACCATGTGTTGACTGCTCATAAGACCTTGGCTGGGGTTGATCGTTATGAAGCTTCAGAAAGGTGACAGTTGGTGGTTAAGATGCTGGCGTGCATGAGGCAGGAAATGATGCAAGATGGCTTCCTCCAGGCATTCTAACTCTGCTTTTTATTTTTCTCAGGAAAGCTTATGGGAGTTATAAAATTACTTCCAGCTAAGGGGACATGCCTGCTACTCTCAACGGAAGCTTTTCAGGACTGAGACATCCAGGCATACTCCCTTCCTTTTGAATACTTGAAAAGGTTATTTTCCACAAGTGCTGGGCTTTGTCTTATTTTGTTTTGTTGGTCCAAAATAATCTCAGGATTTCGATGACAAAAGAGAGAAAGGTCTACTGAGAGGCCTGGAAGCAGGCAACAAGGACACACAACCAGCCTTGTGTCCTGAAGCCGTTTTCTTACCCACATAAGAGGTGCTCCAGAGCATAAACCCAGTACACAGCTGAGCCCTTGAAGAAGCACGGTCAATTTCCAACCTCAGTGTGGAGATGGCTGGACGAGTGGAACGCTTGCTACACCAGCATGAAAACATGATTTCAAGTTCCGAGTTTTGATTTGTATTCTCTGGTGACTAATGATGCTGGAGATTGTTTTTTTTCATGGTTTTTGGCCATTTATATTTCATCATTGAAAGATGTCTGCCCGTCTCAATAATCCACTTCTTGACTGGGTTGTGTGAGTTTTGGATGTTTAAGTTTTTGAACTTTTTGTATACTTTAGTACTTAAGTTGTCCTCTGTAATATTTAAGTAGCAAAGACTTCCTCCCGTTCTGCAGATTGTCCTTTTACTTAACTGTTTCTCTTGATGGACAGGGCTTTTCACTTTCCAGAGGTCCCTTTTCAAGAGGTCACTATCTCCTGAGCAACTGGAGTCCTTCTAAGAAAGAACCTATGATGAGAGTGTGTGTATGTGTGTGTGTGTGTGTGCACAAGTAAGTGGACACATGTGTACCTGTGCATGTAGAAGCCAGAGGTTGACATCAGGTGTCTTCTCAGCTGCTCTCCACCTTATGCTTTGAGGCAGGATCTCTCCCTAACCTGAACTTATGACTGAGCTGGATTGGCCGGCCAGCAGGCAATCGAGGAACATTTGTCTCTACTTTCACATTTAGGGGTCCAGGCATGAGTCACCTCATTTGTTTTCTTCATGAATACTGGCGATCCAAACTCAGGTCTTCACCCTTCCATGGCAAACATGTCACCACCTGAGCCCTCTCCCCAGCCCCTGAGCCAATATCTTGACGTGTTTTCTCTATTTTCCCTCTATCAGTTTGAGGTGCACATGAGGCACTTTAAACAGACAACATAAAGCCTTCCCTGTCAAGGGTCCGCCCCACTCCAGAGACTTTGCAGTTACTATCCCCAAAACCTGAACTTCCATACACAGAAAGAGAGGCTGTGTCCTACCCCACAGGTCTTCGTGTGCGTAATTATGCAGATAACTCTTCTTTGTTGACAGTTTCCATGTGAGCACTGTAACAGCATGCCCGTTAGCATGTCCACTGAAGGACGACGGCTTGTCTGTTTGTTTTTAAATCTGTTCTCTTTGTTTGATTTTGAAATATCTAAAACCCAGTAAAAGTGAAATCACTGGGATCCCAAAATACTACTCTGCTTTCTGCCACTGCTTTCCAACCACCTAAATCTCCTGGGCTTCTGTTTCACAGCCTCTCAGATTTTACTGTTTATTAACTCACCAAACTGAAATCTAATTTTTTATGAGGGTTCTTCTTTTGTGGTTCTGATTTATAAAGAACATATAATCCAGAGTATAATCCAAACCACTGAGAATGAGACTGATTTCCAGAATGGTTGTACAGAAAACTTAGGAGGCTTCCAAAAGCATTGATATAAAAGGGTAAAAAAAAAAAAAAAAATGTGAAACCATGATTATGTCAAATGCTGTATTTCAAGCTGCAAAAGTTTTTGAGATCCCATTTGCTTTTAAAAATAGTATAGGCTTCTGGCTCCAGGCCATGTGTTCCAGAATTTAGCAAGTTTGGATTTGGATCCCCAGCATACATCTTCCTGGACATGGTGGAACAGCACCATTTGCTGAAAAACCCAGCTCTCACAAAGAGAAGGAGCAGAAGTCCAGAGGCTCCTTGGTTGTATACTGAGTTCAAGTCCAGCCTATGGTAAAGAAACTCTGTCTCGAGAAAAAAACATAAAACATTAAAAATAAATAAATGAGCATTGATATTAAGGTAATTTGCTGTCAATTAAAGATATTTTAATACACATGATTTTGATTGTTAGCTGGGCCTTTATTGATACAGGTCAATGCAATCTTTGACCTCAGGAGCCTGAGTCAGAAAAGATTGCACGTTCAAGGGCTGCCTGGGCTGCTCAGTGAGGTCCAACTTCAAAGTAAAAAGGCAAAGGAGGCCTGGGGTGGGGCTCAGTGGAAGAGCATTGCCTGCCACGCGCAAGGCACTAGGCTCAATCCCAGATGCCATAAACAGCGGCACAGTTCTTGAGCCTGACGACACACAGCTACATGGCAGTGTGGCCTTATTCCTGGGAGCTGTGGCAGCCTGTGTGGGTAACATGCTGCCTGGTCTACAGCTGCTCGCATGTGCTGTGGAGATGCTCCTGGCCGTATCCCTGTGTGTGCAGAGATAAGCTTTGTGGGAAAGGAACATTGCCAAACTGGGCGGGGGGGATCTTCCTACCATTTTTTTTTCACTTTTTATTATGTTTCCAAATTTTTCAAAAAAACAAAATGGGGTAAAAAATCTCTGAGATTTTAAAATAATAATAGTAATTAGTAATAATACTTGTTGCCTACGTTCCAACACGGGTTTCAAACTGAAGCTCCTTTGGCGCTAGCGATGAGCAAACCCGCTGTGAGATATTAATAACCGAGAGATGCAGGGCTCTTTCTGGCTGTTGACTCTGACGCTGTGTTTAAAACTGATAATTGAATTATCTAATCCTGCTCTAGCATTTATCAAGAAGACGAGGCTAGAATTATCTCTCCCAGAAGGGGACTATCAAGATGCAGGATTATGGCTTTCGGGGGTGGGGGGGAATGCTCTCTTTCTTAAAAGAGCATTCCCCAGAAAAATTGTGTGTGTGTGTGTGCGTGTGTGTGTGTGTGTGTGTGTGTGTGTGTGTGTGTGTAATATACATGCATACTAACACAGAGAAGAAATTCTTCACAAAGACATGTCTTCATTACTTCAGGATTCTAAAAGCTACACACAGCACTCCCAAGCAGCTGAACTCTGGTTTTCTTTTCATAAATGTCAAAACTTTCCTCCAACACCCCTTCTCCCTAGACTGACCCCACAATTTTCCTGTGAGATCAGCATGTTCTAAGAGAGCCATCAATCCTGGAAGACAAAGCAGGCTTCACAAGTCACTTGTCAAAGTTAGTGCCTTTTTTTTTTTTTTTTTGGAACAAGGCCAGCTTTGGCAGCAGATAACCATCTAAAATACTCTCTCCAGCTCGGTGTGTGAACCAGAGTGCGCTCTGGAGATGAAGAATCAGTGAGAGCTCCAGTATTATGTCCTCTTGAGAAGACGTTTAAATAAGCATGCAGGTACACACACCTGTAAACACACAGAAATAGGTATGTGAGTAAACATATATGTGTAAACACGGTATAAACACATACACATACATGAACATCTGTGCGTGAGTGTGCATTAATATAAAGATGTGTGTAAGTGCATGTGAGTTCCTGCAAGCACGTGTGTAAACACACACAAACACAGATGTAAAGACATTCATGTGCACACATGTAAATACAGGTGCATGTATGTGAAAGCACATGTAAACACATGTACACACACACATACACACATACACACATATGCATGGAAAGACACTTGCTAACACTCTAGTAGGACCATTAGTGAACAGAAGATTTTTTCACTTGACATAGTTTGCCTGTAAATTCAAGTTTGCCTATAAATCCGGGCAGGAGAAAGAACAATGACTTTGCCCATATTTCAAGGCAGAGTTTGGCCTCAGTAGGAAACAAGATGATGTAACCTCGAAAACACGACCTAACAACACATTTATCAACTCAAGTTTATTTTATGAGGAAAGATTTCACTTCATGAGGAAAGACTTTGAACCTTAAAAGGAATTTGATCAAAGACATTATATGCATATATAAAATATTCAAACAATAAACAAAGGAAAAATGTTCTTAGAAAAAAAACATTTTTTCTTTTGTTTTCAAAGTACCTTGCAAAATATTTGAAATGATTTGAATGTCTGATAAATTGCAGTACCTGGGAAAGTTTGAATTGTAAGCATTGAAAAATGCCTGCTCGTCAGAGTTCTTATCATTTCTGAAATTATAGTTTCCTTCTCAGGCCAATAGCAGGGAGAAAGTGTGTAATGTGCCCTCAGCTGTCCACTAGTCAGGGCTCAATCCCAGCAGTGTAAGCTTCAGTTTAACTGAAAACTTAGGGAAGGAGCCAAAAACACTCTCCTTCTAGTGTTCCAAGTAGTAACTCACACAGAGAGAGAGGAGATGGGGGAGAGGGAGAGGGACAGAGACAGAGAGACAGAGAATCAAAGACAGACATACTAAGAGACAAAGAGAACAGCAGAGACAGAGAAAGAGGTAAAGACAGAGACAGACTGAGATAAAGAGACAGAGACAGAAACAGAGAGAGTGCTCAAACTCACAAGCACACACAAGGAAATTGACTCTTAGGAAGACATATCTTTTTGTAACTTTGATTTTTATTGTCAGTTGAACACCAGGCTGAATTAGTCGGTGGTGTCCTAACCCCTCTCCATCACACCTGCTCTTGTCCTCAAATCTCACTGAAATAAGGGAGTCTTCACACGCTTCTCATCCTTCAGCAAGTACAGCCTAGGTGTGAAGGAGATTCTTCTTCCCAGGCTCTCCTCCCACCCAGCTCCATCTGGCTGACCCACAGCTGCCAAGCCTTGGCAAACCTCAGGACAGATCCACCACACTGCAGACTCTCACCAACGCTCCCACCTCTTTGCCTTGGTTCCCACGCGAAATATATTTGCACTTAACACTGAAAGTTTTTCATACAGGCAAAAAACTTCATTGCAGGTGAAAGATGAGGGGGGTAATTATAGAATTTAAGAAATTAGGAAAGCAGAAGTCTAATTTCTTTTGAAAACACTCTCAGAGGTAAATGCCTCAAAAGGTATTTTCCTTGCTTGGTGGTGAACTTTCCTGCTTTCCTTCAGCATAGAAGAAAAATATAGTGAAGACCAAGCTACTCTAGGAAGCTGGGTAAACTGAGCAATGGATCACGGTCAAAACCCAGCTGCACTGAAAGTGTTGCGTAAAGTTCCCTCTAGGTTATATGTGTAAGGTGTGCATGAAACATAAATGAGCTACATGATAGGTTTATCTCCTGGCCCCAAGATATTTATGCACATGAGAAATAATGAACATGAAATATTCCAAAATCAGAAAAAAAAATCTATGAAATTTTAAACACTCCTGGTCCCAAGCATTTACCGTAAGAGACATTCAACCTATGTGATCAGTATGAAACTTATGGAGTACATTGTCATTCAGGAATATGGAGGGGGTTTTCAGGTACATTGGTTGATATTCTTGGGGATCCTGGTTTTGAAATAAAGTCATCTCTCCATTTCTAGAAATGAGACGATACTATTTGGAAATGCACCATGGTAACATCACACATGAGCAAGAGGCATGGCTGGATTTCCATCCGTTGTTCATAATCATAAAACCACACAAGCGTCTCATACCCTAGGCTGAGGGCTAGGAAAGTAAGAGCCTATGGTCTTTGGAGGTTATTACACTTTGCTGACCCATTCAAAAGCAGAATAAACCATTTAAAATGGGAATTAAAACGACACTTCCTGAGCTCATTGGATCTAGGCTACTAGAAATATACTGGGGAAACTCTGTCCACTTTTATGGCTCTCACATCATTCATAAGAAAGCCAGGAGCTGGGGAAATGGCTGCAAATAAGACGCTTTTCAGACATGCGTGAGGACCCAAGGTTGACCGGAAGTACCCACATGAAAAGGAAAAACAAAGCCAGGCACAGTGGATAGGAGGATCTCTGGCTAGTCAGCCTAGCTGAACTAGTGAACTCTATGTTCAAGGAGAGAGATCCTTGTTTATTAAAAGTAATACACAGTTGGGTGCGTGCATACACACACATTTACACACTCGCACACACTCATCATACTCCTATAGACACACACTCACACACATACACACTCTAGCGTACACACTCACACTCTCACATACACTCACACTCACACACTCATACACACTCACACTCATACACATACTTACACACACTCATACACAGTCACACACACACACACTTACACTGACACACACAGAAGTGAGTTATGGCATACACTGCAAGTCATGAGAGTAAATGCTTTTACTGGCTCTAAAGAAATGTAAATGTTTCCGCTTGTTTCTAAAAAGGGAGCTGACTAATTAATTGTCAGAAGTGGACTGGGCTCGCTATATGGACGGCCGCTGTATTTCAGGGTCTGGGCCCCCTACTGTAGTTGTAATTACAGTAGACACTGCCGTCCCTTCTCAGAACAAGACACAGGAAAGCAGGCTTCTCACAGGCTTAGAGGAAGGGAAAGAAAAGGCTCCTTACCAATCTGTATGTTTTCTGTGACGAAGGACAGAAGAAAGGGAAGTTCTAAAGGAAGATGGTTCTGCTCAAGGACAAGGGGTGACATTCTGAAGGACAGGAGTAGAAACCCTGCGGCTGTGTGGCTCTCACCACATCAATCCTCAGGAGCCACGGCCCTGCCTCGCACCGCCTTTAGAAAGCGTCAAGGCATCTTATGTTTTATTCCATGTGACAGGTGCTCTGTAAATACAGTATAATGATAAAATGAATAATTTAAACATTGAAAATGAGGACATGGAGAAAACACTAAAGAAGTTCTATCTGGCTAAGAGGGAGAAATTGAAGGCCGAGGGGTAACTTGTAGCTAAACAAAACTGTGGAAAGTTTACTAGTGGCGGTATTTGAATATACTTTCTAAGTGTGCAAAAGTGTAAAAAAAGAAGGGAGAGAAATCATCCCACTATTCCTAAGATATACTTTTGGCACGGTGACTAACACTGCTAAGTGCTTTGGAGGTGGGCTGTCTCTTCATCAGTGTGCAGAGGTCCAGACTGAGATCCAGTCTTTCTTTGGGGATCACAGTCTAGTTACTGTGGTACCATGTAACAGACTTGTGCTGGTTCATTGATCTCAAAGAAAGGGAGAACGTGGCTAAAGATGTGGAGTGTTCCAGGTGGCTAGGGAGAAATAGGAACAACAAGCAAGTGAGGACTTCCCGGCAGCAGATGGCAAAACCAAGTCCTTCACACCAGGCATGAAGGGCAAAGCTGTTTCTTTTATAATGTCACGGGGTCATACAGGGATTCTTTCATTAATACGCACTGGCTTTTCAGAACAAGTTAAAAAAATAACTGAAATCATCAATCAAATTCTCCCATGCATGTAATCCCAGCATTCTAGAGGCTGAAGCAGGAGGATTGTGAGTTCAAGGTCAACCTAGACAACTTGGCAAGACTCTGTCAGAGAAGAAGAGGAGAAGACAGAAGAGGATGAGGAGGGTGAATAAGTCAGCCATGTCAGTATTTCCCCCCATAAAGCTAGGTTGTTAAAGAAAACCATTTAACTAAATTGAGATATTTACAGTAGGAGCCCATTGCATTTGTCTTCTCACTTTTATACGATTTCATATAAAAGTGGTTCCTATTATTTGCTAGGAATACTCTTAACAGTGGAAAAAGTGTAAAGCTTTTAATGTCAAATTCAACCTGTAAAACATTCCTCTCCCAATATTTCACTTGCGCCCCACCCCCACTCATCAGAGAACTCATGAGAATGAATAACTAATATAAATAAACTCCAGGTGAGAAAGGACCAGGAAGGCAACTGTGACATCATCATGAGCTGCATAGGGGCTCATGAAACGTCCCTTGGGGAAAAGGCAATGCAGTAAGAGCTCCGTACCTGTCCTCACTCATCCCGAGGTCACTAGAAGTCTCCCTTGTAAACTGGATGTTAAACAACGAGTTTAAAATATGACTCCAGCCTCATATTCATCTATCCTCCGAGCTTTCTGGAAAACCAAGAACGCAAACATGTTGGCATCTTCCAGAGTCTCTGAAAGAGCCATGAATTCTCAGAGGCACCGACAGGGAAAGCTGAAGGTTCCTAATTCCATCAAACAAGCCAATCTTGTTTTTCTATTTTAAACGAATACTTGTTCCCCATCTCTGGGCACACATTCAGAAGAATGACTTGCCAGTCAGTTTCGTGCACCTCTTGGGGGCAGGAGGTAGGATTTACTGACATAAAGGGAAGTAGAGGGAAAGGATGCACACGTGAACCACTGCTCTAAGCTTTCTGTGTTTGGAGGTGACAGGGACATCAATACCCTGTTAGTTCTGCTGAGCGATCAGAAGTGTTGCTAGGAAGAGGAAAAGGGTCAACTGCCATCAGAGCTGCTTGAGACATCAGACAGACACCTGCAAGGGATCGGAAGGAGCCAGAGAGGCCAGTCGCTAAATGTCACGCTATTTTATATTCAAACCAGGAGATTGCGTGGACGAAAGATAGAGTAATAGAAGGGTGTAAGGCACCACCGCTAGAAACCACATCACTCTTGAGTGAACTAAAATGTCACCATGAAATCACAGGTACTTCTCAATATTTGCAACCAAATATCGTCCTCTGATGAAAAAAAAAAACTGCAAAGCAAATCCCTAAGGGGTAATTTTGAGGGAAGGTGAGACTGTACACACGCTGGAAAGGGGAAGGGCAAGCTATGGGAGCATACCCAGCAGTGCCAGCACAACGCAAAAGGTTCCTTGACATCCTCCCTTTAATCCTAGGGTCCTCGGGCGGGGCAGTGGTGCTGTACACCTTTCATCCCAGTCCTTGAGAGGTGGAAGCAGGAGGACCTCTGAGTTCGAGGCCAGCGTGAAACGTGCTGTCTCAGTGTTCTCTCGGGCTCCAGTGTAGTAAGGAGGAGCATCTCTCATCTGTGCCTCATGACACAGATGCGGCTTGAGAAGCCTGGGTCAGAGGACAGGAACGCACTGGCAAATCACCAGAAGTCTCTTTGCCATGAACCTCCTTACGTAAGCCTAATCTATAAACTCTTATGCAAGCTGAAGACCACGGCCACCATGACCAGTGCAGTCATACTGAGAGTGTGGACTGGAGGATGCAAAAGGAAAGAATGACAATATTTTGTAATGATCAGCAGTTTTTTGTTTCGTTTTGTTTTTGTATGAATACAAAACTCTCACCAATTCTGGTTTTTTTCTTTTTATTAAATTTACTTATCTATTCCCTTTATAACCCAATATTAGCCTTTCCTCTCCTCCCAGTACCCACTCACGCAAGGCCTCCCCCAATTCCCCCTTCCCCTTCTCTTTTGAGGAGAGGAACCCCCTCTTGATCTAACCCGTCCCCCATCAAGTTGCTGCAGGACTATTCACATCCTCTCCCACTGAGGTCAGACAAGGCTGTCCATTTAGGGGCCTGGGATCCACAGGCACAGGCAGCAAGCTCAGGGACAGCCCCTGCTGCAGCTGCTTGGGGACCCACATGAAGACCAAGCTGCTCATCCGCTACCTATGTGTAGGAGGCCGAAGTCCAGCTCATGCTCGCTCCTTGATTGGTCATTCAGTCTCTGGGAGCCCCAAGGGTCCGGGTTAGTTGACTCTGTTTGGTCTTCCTGGGGAGTCCCTATCTTCTTTGGGGTTTTCAGTCTTTCTCCCAACTCTTCAGAAAGACTCCTCAAGCTCCATCTAATGTTCGGGTGTGGTCTCTGCATCTCTTTCCATTGACTGCTGGGTGGAGCCTCTCAGAGGACCAACCCTACACCTGACAGAGGGCTAATATCCAGCCAGTTTTTTAACACTAAACATGTAAAATTCTCATCTCAAAAGCATGAGGGCCAGAGTTCAACTTCTAAAACCCACACAGAGAAGGAGGAGGAAGAGGAGAAGGAAGAGGAAGAGGAACAAGAAGAACAAGAAGGAGGAGAAGAACAAGAAGGAGAAGAACAAGAAGGAGAAGGAGAACAAGAAGAACAAGAAGGAGGAAGAGGAGAAGGAGGAAGAGGAGGAGAAGGAGAACAAGAAAAACAAAGACAAGAAGAACAAGAAGGTGCGGTAAAGATCTGTAATCCCAGCACTGGGAAAGTGGAAACAGGAGGATCCATGGGGGCTCACTGGCCTGCAAATCCAGCCAATTGTGAGCTCCAGAGTCACTGAGAGACACTGTCGCAAATGAGGTAGAGAGTGATAGAAGAAACGCACATGCAGTCGCATACACAGCCACATAGACCCATTCACACAAATACATATACACAAATCCCATTTTTAAAAATAAGAAAACTGAAACTCAAACACATCAGACAACCTGTCCAAAGTAATGGGACTGCGTAAGAGTAATTTTTAACAAATAAAGGAGTTTTCTGTTAAGCAGTACAGCTACAAATTCACATCACTCATCTCTCATTAGATACATGAACATATGGTTCATTGTATGCACATACGTTTGCACACTCTGAAAGCAGCATCATATATACTGAAAAGAGTCTGAATTTTGAGTCCCACAAGCATGATCTTTAGCACAGTGTCCTGTGTATGACCTTTGTGTGACTGTGAGAGACGCTGGGTACCAAAGACCCGTCTTCCAGCCAGCGCAGTGACGTCTTGGAAACACTAAGCCCAAAGCATTTCCATCTTGCTCTCAAGAGCTGTCTGTGTGTGTCCTCTTCAACCGGCCCAGCTCGTTTGTTTTAATGTGTCTCAGTCTTGCTTTTGGATCATCTCAATTCAGGCTCCCTAACAGGGAGAAACAAAAAAACAAAAAACTCAGGATGGGTTTCCTTCATTAAAAGAGTCTCAGAGGTGACAACGGTCTCCATCAGTTGTTCAGGAAAACAAGGCTTTGTTTGACTGTACAGATCTACAGATCTAACCTAAATGCAGGCTGGCTTATGACTTCAGAACTCTGATCTCTTTACAGGTAAACACAAGTGGAAAGATTTGGAAAATTCATAACCACCCTTGGGACCGACCTCATAGAAGTTACAATGATGAGAGAGATCAAAAGGAAGGGAAGGCTTGGAGTGCAAGCTTTGAGTTCAAACAGACTTGAATTCTAATCCTCACTCACTGTCCGTTCCCCGAGTAACTATGTTATTCTTAGATGATTTATGATTTTCTCATAAACCAAAGATGCTCCCTCGCACAAGGGTCCACAATGTTTCAAAGACTCGGGCTTCCCTTCCCCACCCTGAGCTCTTTCCTGGCAAAGAGCTGAAGAGCTAGGCCAGGCTCCAGGGAAGGGCAAAGCCTGCTGTTTCCCATCACCTACTGGAGTGTTTTCCCTCTCCTTTCCCCCTCATATCCTCCCTCCTCACCACACGCCCTTGCCCCTTGCTCTTCCAAATATTTTTCTTTCAGTCTCAGGAGGACAGTTTCTCGCCTCCCTGCTTTCATGCATGAGTGAGAGGCACAAACCTGCAACAATGAAATATTAAAAATTTAAGTGCCAGGTAGTTTGGGAAATTAGGATTAATAAGAAGCTGAGCGCCTGTAATTGTGCAGAGCTGTCTTCATAAATCATAGAGTAGTAAGGCTTTGCAAACCAACCTGGCCTGTTCACCTCCAAGTTCTACCTCTTGCTTTAGCATATGCTGTTGAAATCCACCCTTGGAAGGTAAACCCTGAGAAGAGATGGGTGGGTAAATAGTTCCTAATTTCAAAACTCGGCAGACAGCTAGATCGCAGCCTGTTCACGGGTTCATAGGAGAAGGCTTCAGAGTCAGCCCTCCGTGGACGTAGGACCATTTGTACGTTTCTACTGTCCACTGGGTTCCAACCCACTTCCATTTTATAATTTTAGAGACAAAACTAGGAAGCAGAGAACTGGGGCTGTCCAGGAGACATCCCTGGGTGAAGTAAAAATTGTGAAAAATGCAGCAGCCAGATCCAAGGCTGCGTACACTTCAGCACAGTGCCAAAATCCTGCACAGGTTTCCTCGGTGTAGACTCCTGTGTGAGGTAGGTTCGAGAGCTGCCAAAGAGTGTCCTGCACTATGCACTTGAAGGAAGGCTCAGGTCTGAGGTAGCCCTTCCAGTAAAGGCTGTCCACCCTTGTAATGGACCTGTTTTCCTAGCATGAAATTGTGATTAAAGCCTGCGTCCCGGGCTTCTGTTTCTCCTTGTAACTCTAAAAATTAGTATGTTCTGGTGAGTGTTTGCTTTTGTTTGTGTTTCAATGCTGAAAGAAATCGAGTAACTTAGAAGCTTACAGGAAGAAATGAGATGTTTCATTGTAAATGTCCGCGGCAAAACTGATCCATTTGTATCAGCAGGTGTAAACTGTCTCTCTGACTCACAGAAGCAAATTGTCTCGTTTTTCTTTTTCCCATGCCCATCATAGCATTCACCACCATGACTTCCAGTAGGACTTCCCTGTTTTGCCTTCTTTTTGCCTATTTCTTATGGGAAAAATAAGTTAGATTCCATACAAAATGTTTCTTCATAGTCTCCAATAAAGGATCGTTTTAATAACGTGGGATGTGGAACTTTGGCTGTGTATGTCAGCAGTCAGCAGTCCGTCTCCATGCATGCATGGCTTCTCTCATGATCTAGTGATTTATCCAATTCAAATGCAGGCAGTTTTTTGATAACCTACATCAAAGTGGATGCCATTAAATAAGATGGGAGGTTTGCACAACCCAGGAAATGAGGTTTGTTTGGAACTTCATTGGCGTACATGCCTTTCCCTCTGAGTCACATTTCCCTAAATGTCCGTGTTATGGGAAAAGGATCTGTCCCCACTCCCATCACACCATCACCAGACTTATTACCTCGCTTTTCCATTTTAGCTCTTTGTCATGCTAAGGTAATCAGAAGGGAATTCCACATTTGTTATTTGGAGATTTCAAAGACGTAAAAGGGAGGAGGGTTTGGCTCTTAACACAATGTGTTTTCTTCGAAGGTGAACTCAATCCTGCTTTCTAGTTCCTAACTGCTTTCCTGCCTCCGTCTGAGAAGCTTATGTTGTCACACCAGAGCCATAAAGGAAAGCTACAGGCAAAGTCCCACCTGCTGGTGAAGCCTGACTTCCGGTTCCCATGGCATGGTCTAGACCTTCGTTCTTGAGCTGGCTCCCTTCTCAGTCTCTTTTTCATGGTTCCATGATCTCTGTCAGTGCCCAAGGGTACCTCCCTCCTCACCTGTCATCAGAAAAGGACCTATTCCCTACAGCTCGATTAAGGACCTGGAATCAATTCTCTCTACTGATAGGACTTGGAATATGTAATAACTCTTAGCCAACCTATGTGCCCACAGAATATATGATACATTTAAGCCAACCACAACTTACCTTTGCAGCCTGAAAATGTCCAGGATGTGTGGCTAAGAACCTTTGCACTT
This sequence comes from Rattus rattus, assembly GCF_011064425.1. Classification (NCBI taxonomy): domain Eukaryota; kingdom Metazoa; phylum Chordata; class Mammalia; order Rodentia; family Muridae; genus Rattus; species Rattus rattus. The sequence goes on from NC_046160.1 coordinate 89,526,931, forward strand.
GGCGGGGGGGGGGGGGGGGTACTAAATTGATGCCAAAAGGAATAACATATGTTTACAAGTACCCCTGCTCTTTTCTTTTAATGTCTTGTGTGGGGTGGGAGTTAGGGTGCACATGAATGTGGAGGTCTGAGGTTTATACCAGAAACTATCTTCCATTGCTTTTCTACCTTATTTGCTGAGCCAGGGCCTCTCCACCCAACCTGGAGCTTGGCAGCAATGGCTAGCTTGTCCTGAGAATCCTTTCTCTCCCTCTGAGACTGGAATTACGGGCAGGCCACCTCGCCCAGCCAGCATGTATGTGTGCTTCTGGGGATCTGAACTCGGATCCTCCTGCTTGCTCAAGCACTTTAACCACTGAGCCGTCAGCCAACCCAAATGTCCCTGTGTTCACACAGCCAATAGCTTCCCCAAAGTGGGCCTAGTGATGGGAATTCGCCAAACCAACGCACACCCAACTCATTTCAGTGAAGTGAGACTGACAAGTGGGCAGCCCTGGAAGGCTTCCCTTAGCAACGGGACGGAGACCATGTTCTGTAAAGAGCTACCACTGAGCAAGAGCGATATGTTCCAGGCTGCTGGCCTCTAGCAGGGATTTAGAGGTGAACCCTTTTGTGTCCAATTAGCCGATACTTTGATTCATGCCATACCTAAGAATTCATCTTTATTTATAAAGCTCCAGGCTTCGGATGACTCTAACGAATGCTGCTGAAAGTTAAAAGTGTTTGCAAGGATGGTGGTTTCCTCAATTAATCACCATTTAATTTCCCCCCATGTAGGACTGGCTGAAGGAAATGACAAACACCTCAGCTCCATTCAGGATATGCCCCACCCCCACTCTGCCACCATGGAAAGCTAGTTAGAGAAAATTACAAAGAGCCGCACTCTAGCTCCGTGTTAATAGAAATACTCTTTTCCATCTTGTTTTCTACCTTGCGTGCTGGATTTAACTCGAATCCCACATTTAACACCTCCTGGCCCAGCCACTTGCTCTACTTCCATGGTTTCAACCTTGGCCGTACAAAGGAGTCACTTGGGGAGCTTCAGTGACTGCCATTGCCTGGGTCTAACGGACTTTGTTGTAGTGGTTGTAGCCGAAGCCAAGCACTGCTTCTGAGAACATCTGAGAAATGCAACTGCATCTCCTAGTAAAGCATGCCCGAGCTTAGACAGTGAAAACCTTCCTAGCATCGTATCAAATGAAATGGGACAGGAAGTATCCACGAGCAAGCTGTGTCTCTGTGCCACTGCCCCCCCACCCCCACCCCCACCCCCGGCAACAGCTTCCACCTCGCTGTGGTCACCACTCGGTCTGTGGCACCTCTGCAACAAACTTCCAAGCAACAAGACACCCAAGCTCAGTTTAGTCCTCTACACTCCAGCCACGCTGGTCCTTCCTGTCCTCTGCATCTTTCCTGTCCCTGGAACTCTACAAAGCTCCCTCTGCCTGGAATGTGTGTCCTGGACACTTGACTTCGTCCCACTAAGCATACACGTGCTTCCTGACTTACAAGCTTTCTTCACTGCTCAAGGGTCAGCTTAACCTCACTTCCTCAAAGGGTTTGTTCCTGACGCCTGTCGCAAAGTTATCCCCATGACACTCACTCAGCCACCTGTTTTTCTGGTGAGAGTTTGTTTGACCTGCACCTTTAAACTATAAGAACCCTGGCTCCTCCCTTTAAGTGGTAGGAACCCTGACTCCTCCCTTTAAGCGATAAGAACCCTGACTCCTCCCTTTAAGTGGTAGGAACCCTGACTCCTCCCTTTAAGTGATAAGAACCCTGCTCCCCCTTTAAGTGATAAGAACCCTGACTCCACCCTTTAAGTGATAAGAACCCTGACTCCTCCCTTTAAGTGATAAGAACCCTGCTCCCCCTTTAAGTGATAAGAACCCTGACTCCTCCCTTTAAGTGATAAGAACCCTGACTCCTCCCTTTAAGTGATAAGAACCCTGACTCCTCCCTTTAAGTGGTAGGAACCCTGGCTCCTCCCTTTAAATAAGAAACCTGACTCCTCCCTTTAAATGATAAGAACCCTGGTTCCTCCCTTTAAATGATAAGAATAAGAACCCTGACTCCACCCTTTAAGTGATAAGAACCCTGACTCCTCCCTTTAAGTGATAAGAACCCTGACTCCTCCCTTTAAGTGATAAGAACCCCTCCCTTTAAGTGATAAGAACCCTGACTCCTCCCTTTAAGTGGTAGGAACTCTGGCTCCTCCCTTTAAATAAGAAACCTGACTCCTCCCTTTAAATGATAAGAACCCTGGTTCCTCCCTTTAAATGATAAGAACCCTGACTCCTCCCTTTAAGTGGTAAGAACTCTGACTCCTCCCTTTAAGTGGTAGGAACCCTGAAGATAAAGATTCTGGTTTTGCTTATCCCTACATGTCCTAGAACGCACCCTTCCCTGACTCACAGCAGATGCTCAGTAATTACCCAGTGCACATGAGAGAACTCTGCTTTCTTGCACTGAGGGACAAGGAAGGAAATGGGAGGCTGTCCAAACCTAAGGTGATGGTTACAGTACTGTCTACTACAGAACGTAAGTATTCTGTATCCTTAGGAAGAAGCCATCCTGGGCCCTAGGACTGTTACATTTTTCTTCTTGACTATCCAGCTGGCATTTTGCTCCATGTTTCAGCAATCATGAGACTTTGATTTCATAATGACTCTATAAATCATCCCCCAATTACGTTTCCTGCTTTCCTCTGGGTGAAGAAGCTCAGAGCCAGGCGTGCAGACCTTGCCTGGCCAGCACTGGAGCTAACCAGGGTGAGTGCAAGGGAGTCTGCATTCTCATCTCGCTCACGCTTCATCTAATCAGCCTCCCCCTCCCCACTCCTTATTGGTCATTCTAATACATTTTAACAACATTTCACTTACTACCTAGACCTAAATAAGAACTGGAATACAATAAAAACGCAACTCGTGCAGACCAGCCAGATGCCTGGACGGTAAAGGCACTTGCTGCTAAGGGTGACAATCTGAGGGAGATCCCTAGGACCAGCATGACAGGAGAGAACTGACCTCTGACCTCTGCACTCCAGTCATGGAATGTATACCTCCACATACGAACACACAATGCACACAATTAATTAAAATAATAACTTATTCAAGGAAAAGCCAAAGAATATGTGACAGGTCGTATTTCAGACATTTTATGAAAAACACTGCTTTTTCCTGATTGCAAGAGAATGCAGATTCAAACAGAAAAAGACTGGAGTGGGCCTAGCACATAGCACTAAGCTTCCAGAACCATCACAAGCAGCGCTGACAGCAAAGGTCCCATGGATAATAGGGGTGTGGAGCCCTAGAGGGTCTCGGTGAGCATTGAGCTTCAGGAAGCCCTGCAGACAGTGCCCCAGGGAAGGAGAGAACCTGGACAGCCAGACTGCACTGCACGCCACGGCTCCACCCAAGTTTCCAGTCAGATCTTTCTCTCAACTCCCCTGAGGGCAGTCAGGCCAAGAGTTCTAACATTTAGTGATTCCCTTCACAAGGATTCATAAGTCAGGGGAAAAGATGGCTTCCCCCCCTCCTGCCCCCAAACACTGCTAACTAAACGACATTTACATTCTCTAGTTCAAACACAAACTCACTCCATCTGAGAAGCTTTCCATAATACACATGCAACACCGTATCAATAATACAAATACAATACCGTATCAATAATACAAATACAATACCGTATCAATAATACAAATACAATACCGTATCAATAATACAAATACAATACCATATCGGTTGTCGATGGTTGCTGTAAACAAATCGCCACAAATTCATCATCTTTCCACTCTGAAGATCAGAAATCTCAATGATGCCCCAATAGGCTGAAAGCGAAGTGCCAGCAAACAGCATATTGCTGTAGGAGGAACTCTATCCGGCCTTTCCTAGAGGCCCTCTGCACACATGACTCATTGCTTCCTTGCCTACATCCCAACCAACCTCTGCTTCTCATCTTGTATCTCCTTGGACACTGTTTACCTCATGTTAGCATCTTGTAAGGATGCATCTGATTATCTAGGCCCACCAGCTAACCCAGAATAATCTCCCCAACCCAAAGTTGTTAATTTAATCACACCTGCCAAGTCCATTTAGTGAAATTAGGGTCTAAAGGTCTTTCGGCACGATTATCTAACTTCTAAGACAGTAATCATTGTTGGTTATGCCGGGGGATAGGAATTTGAGATGTGGTTAAAATCAATACAAAGAACAATCCAGTCCTATCCATCCCATGAACTCGAATCGCTGATGATTTCAAACAGTCCAACCCAAAGACATGATATAAAATTATCCGACGTGGAGCAATGGCTTGGGCACACTCCAAGTCAGGCAATGACGGAGTACTTGGCCAGCTCCCATCACTGGCTGCAGAGATGCTCTGGAAGAGTAGAGCAGGAATTCCAAACTCTGATTCCCACCATAAAAAAATAAATGAATAAATGAATAAATGAATAAACTCATCACTGACCCCACCCACTTAATTGTTTACCAAGGGCTCAGTGGTTAGGTTTGGTTGTTCCCCCTGCCTGGAATTCACACCTCTGTGTTCCTCCACCAGCCCTCCCTGCAGTCCTCCTTCCTTTCCAGATCATTTCCCCATCTCCTTCAGTTCCCCAGAAGATGTGAAGCTGCAATTAGAATAGAACATGGTGCCGATGAGGTAATATGTGACACAGAAATTAGGAACTTCTCCACGGCTGGCTAAGAACAGATCTGGCTTAGTTTATGGGCAGTTTCTAACTCTAGACTTTTCAACATTATCATATATTCGTTGTGCCTTTTCCCTCCTTTTCTTATAAAATCTATCAGCGCCATGCTTTGGCTAGTCCCAGTGTGAATACATCCTTCAGAGCCCAAAGCTAGGACCATCCGTGGTTTGCTTTATAGACACGAATTCATCATCAGGCCCAGGCTTCATGCTGTTCTCTACACAGAGGCACCAATGCATGAGCCTCTCGCCTGCAGGAAGGTAAGATAATGGTACCCTGAATATTGCAAGAGTGTGCAGGTTTGGATATTTTAAACCCTTCCCTCAGCCTTTCCGGGTTGCTTTCTTCTTTTGCGTATCTTCTGCCTTCCTTCGGCCACTTCTATTTTTAGGTGGGCCAGCGCTCGCTGATCTGGAAGGCTATTCCCTTCTCCATGCCTGTGAGATCACACTGGGGAAGCAGGCAGCTGAAAATACTATACTGCGTGGTTAGCGGGGACATCCAATCACACACTGCAGAGTAATAGAGAAAACTGTTGCTGACAGCTGAAGTGTCAGCCACTGTGATAGCTTCTTTAAAAAAAAAAAAAACTACTTTGATGCAATTTGGATTTGTCTCAAGAGTTGTAGGCAGTGGTCCTTTACATTCTTTCCTTGTTTGTTTGTTTATGATCTGGGACATAATGAGCCAGCAGTCTGCTGTCTGTCTCTCTGCTGTTTGGCAGGAATCAGAATTGGGAGCAGAGCCACTGTAGTTCTCGTGTCCATCTCCCACAATGCTCCCACCCATCTCCCACAGTGCTCCCACCCATCTCCCACAGTGCTCCCACCCATCTCCCACAGTGCTCCCACCCATCTCCCACAGTGCTCCCACCCATCTCCCACGGTGCTCCCACCCATCTCCCACAGTGCTCCCACCCATCTCCCACGGTGCTCCCACCCATCTCCCACGGTGCTCCCACCCATCTCCCACGGTGCTCCCACCCATCTCCCACAGTGCTCCCACCCATCTCCCACAGTGCTCCCACCCATCTCCCACAGTGCTCCCACCCATCTCCCACGGTGCTCCTACCCATCTCCCACAGTGCTCCCACCCATCTCCCACAGTGCTCCCACCCATCTCCCACGATGCTCCCACCCATCTCCTACAGTGCTCCCACCCATCTCCCACAGTGCTCCCACCCATCTCCCACGGTGCTCCCACCCATCTCCCACGGTGCTCCCACCCATCTCCCACGGTGCTCCCACCCATCTCCCACGGTGCTCCCACCCATCTCCCACGGTGCTCCCACCCATCTCCCACGGTGCTCCCACCCATCTCCCACAGTGCTCCCACCCATCTCCCACGGTGCTCCCACCCATCTCCCACGGTGCTCCCACCCATCTCTCCCATCTCCCACGATGCTCCCACCCATCTCCCATCTCCCACAGTGCTCCCATCTCCCACGATGCTCCCACCCTCCCACAGTGCTCCCACCCATCTCCCACAGTGCTCCCACCCATCTCCCACAGTGCTCCCACCCATCTCCCACAGTGCTCACATCTCCCATCTCAAACAGCGCTCCCACCCACCTCCCAACTTGCTCCCACCCATCTCCCACGATGTGCTCCCACCCATCTCCCAGTGCTCCCACCCATCTCCCACAGTGCTCCCACCCATCTACCACAGTGCTCCCACCCATCTCCCACGGTGCTCCCACCCATCTCCCACGGTGCTCCCACCCATCTCCCACCGTGCTCCCACCCATCTCCCACGGTGCTCCCACCCATCTCCCACGGTGCTCCCACCCATCTCCCACAGTGCTCCCACCCACCCATCTCCCACGGTGCTCCCACCCATCTCCCACAGTGCTCCCACCCATCTCCCACGATGCTCCCACCCATCTCCTACAGTGCTCCCACCCATCTCCCACAGTGCTCCCACCCATCTCCCACGGTGCTCCCACCCATCTCCCACAGTGGTGCTCCCACCCATCTCCCACGGTGCTCCCACCCATCTCCCACAGTGCTCCCATCCATCTCTCATGGTGCTTCCAGCCATGGTAGGTAGGTTGCAGGTAGTTCTGGCCCCTTGCAGACATTGGGGTTAAGAGCTTGTGCTATACCCTAGGCCCTGGGATTGATAACGTCAATAGCTGCTTTATGTCCTGCAAGGCTGGATCAGAGCAGTCCCTGCTGCCAAAACTGGGAGCTAACCAAACACTCCATCACTATCTGTCTTGGAGTATGCTCAACCCAATACTCAACAGCCTTCCTTGTTTTCTAGAATTGATCGGTTTGAATTCAACAACTGTGTTTCCTGGCATCCATGCCAGAAAGTATGACAAGCACCTTTCCCTGTGGTTTCCTACATGCTGGCAAAGTTGCAGGACTTGACACACTCCCTTCTACCTACCAAAGTGCCTAAGATCCCAAATCGAGTTCCATCCATTGGCTGTGGTTCCCCTTGAAACAGATGCTCTCCTGGAGGCTGCAGGGACATTTAATCTATTCATTCATCCAATCTATACCTGCTACTTAAAATCACGTCACTAGCCTAGCCCTCGAGGTTTATCTTTGCCTGCAAGGAATACACAGCCCAGCCAGGCATTAATCATTGCTATAGCACCTCAGTGTGGGGGGAGTAGGGAAACAGGAGAGACTCTGAAGAGGGAAAAGACAAAGAGATGATACCGATTAACAGGACCAGAGAGGAGAAAACAGACCGAGGGGCACTCGCCCATAGAAGATAAGGACCGAGGCTTCACCACTTGACCCCATAATGCTATGTCCATACAGGCTGTCACAGAGGACAAATGGACCCATAGTCACAGTAAGGGCTTTCATGGACCCAGAAACACATTTTTAAGTGAGTTACAAAATCTCAAAGACCACCATAAGTCGCCACAGAGAGAGACCACTCTGGATATTTATGATCAAGCTGTCAGTACGATCTACTGAAACACTAAAGTAAACAAGTAAGAAAGCCACCGTTCCTGTGGTTCCAATGCCTACCATCCCCCTTTCTGGTGCTCTCAGATTTTGAGAGCCACATCCCAGCAACGGCTCAAGGGACAGAGACATGCCAAGTTACAAGATGACTCGTTTACAGTTTCATCTTCATCCTTCTATGGCCAGAGTCCCTTCGCATCTCAAATCACTACTCAGACACGGAAAAACCCCTGGGGAGTCTCTCAATCACAGAACCCTACATCCCTCCCCAGGCCTGGTAATAGGATTTTTCCCAACATCCCTGACATCTGAAGACCAGAAAGAGGCATGTATGAACCAGTAGCCCATATCCAGCCTCCCTTCAGCATTGTCTCCTTGGAATACACTGCTCCTTCTCACATGTGTCACCTGTCAATCACCTGAGGGTCTCCCAGGAGCCACATTGAGGACATAAGAGGGCGATAGAGCAGGTGATCTGCAGACCAGTAGGAAGGGTGCTATCTGGAAGCTTTAAAACTCTTGGCATCTAACAGAAACATGATATCAGTACAATGAGAAGAGTTAAGAAAATGACCAGTAGGCCTGGAGGTAAGGATGCATGCATGTATAATAAATATGTCAGGGATGCAAGAAGGGCTACAAAATTATAGTGTTTATCATCTTTCCTCTTGCCCTCCTGCCGAGGAGAGAAAGTACCCTTGCACTCTCAGCTGTCCGGGCATCTCTCGCTGACTCTGTTCTGTCCTTATGTAACTGACTGGCCGGGCATCCTGTATTGCTGAGAAGCATCTTTAGATGGAACTGAATGTTTAACTCAGATGAGTTGGGGAAAAACAATTAGGAAAAAATAAATGAACAAGAACATAGTAGTAGTGTTTACCTCATACAAATGCTAAGAATATACTTAATATAAATATAGATATATATATCTTTTATATATTATATGTCAATATAATGTAGAGATATAGAAAATATATAAGAATATGTTACAAGGAATAATGATCTCCCATTTATTTTTATAGAAAGCTGTTTTAGCTCTAACTGTCATATAGATGTCTAGATATATAAATATATACATACATATATTCTCCTACTGTAATGACCCATCAAATATTAACCAGTAAATATTTGTATTTTCTTTCATTTCCTTGGTGTCTTTAATATGCCTCATTTCACACAGAGAATACAAAGTGTAGCAGCACTAAAGAATATGCCTATTTAACATTCATATTTCTTGACATATGTACAAAGTATATCATAAGGTCCCCATTTTTTAACCTAGAAAAAACTCCTTATTTGTCAGCTGAAAAAAAGGCCTATTCAGTTATGAATATTAGATAAAGATAAATGGCAGAAAGAAAAGGCTCACAAATACATAAATCTGCAACTGAGTAGCAAAGAGACAGATGGGTACATGTAACCTAAGGATAATAACCAGGAAGGAAAGAATGGCTTCATGTTCTCCAAACTCTCTCAGTGCTGCAGAGAGGAAGGAAAAGAGAAGAGAAACACTGCGTATTCTCTTGGCTGGTTTAGCCCCTGTGCTTGGATGGCAATGAGGGGCTGCACTCAGTTTCCTGTGTTGCCTCTACAGCCCATGCCCTTCAGTGTGCAAGTAACCCGCTCTCTCAAGTGCACACCGTTTCCTTGGTACCTTCAAAAGGCAAGTGCAGGTAGAGAACTCAGGGCCTGTCCTCGTCCTCTGGGAGACGTGGCTTGCTCTGCAGCCCGGTGCACACCCATTCACGGCAGACCCCGTCATCACACTCCTTCCTCATAAAAATGCAGGCTCTATCCAGAGCGTAAAATAAATCTGGATGAGCCTGACAGGAAAGTTTCGGAGAGCGAACTCGGAAGACACGAAACAGCTTGATAAGAGATGACTTAGATGGCATGCGAGCCAGTCTGTAGGCAGTCATAACAGCAGCAGAATGTTCGCCGCTATTCCAGAGCGCTGGGCTGTTTTAAGATGGTTTCACATGTCCGCAGTAATATGCGTGGAAAAGTAATAGTGCTGCGTGCATCTCTTATGGCTATGCTGTGGGATCCTCTCTTGTTTCTCTAGATATGATGTCCTCTGTCTCTTGCCACATTCCTCCTTGCTCTTCCCAGGTTTCTTTGTGACAGTGCTCTGTAACTGGCAAGAGCCCGTCCTTGACAGGTGACGGTTTAGGCCCCTTCCAGCTACTAGCTGTTGTAAACTGATAACCATCCTTATGTATATATTACTGCACACTTGTGCGATCGTTCCTTGAAATGCGTTCCTGAAAACAGCGCTGAGCCAGAAGGGGAAAAAAATTAGATTTCGTGCTCAGGCTTCTCATCCATTGCCAAACAAACTTTCCAAAAGATCTTAAGCAAATTTACATCTTCTATAACTGCGTGTGAGCACCCACATATTTAAGCATTCGTGAGTACTAGCATTCTCCCTCAACTCCCTATGTGTACATGTGTCTGTGTCTGTGTGTCTGTGCATGTTACTGGGTACGGTGCCCAGGGCCCCAGTATGCTAGGCCTATAAAAGCACTCTACCACTGAACTCTTTTGGCCACGCAGGCCTTGAATTTATGATTCTTCTGCCTCAGACTCCTGAGTACCCAGAATTGCAGACATGTGTCATTCAGCCTGACAGGTACTATTTGATTTATCATTGCCATTTACAGGCCAAAGATCGTAGGTGTTTAATTTTAATTTTTTGATTTGAATATCCATTATACCTTTGTATTTTTATCACATGCCAACATTTTTTAAATTTCCTCTAGAGGTATTGTTATTGATTATAAAGTATGGTTAAGGGTACTTGCTGATCTTGCAGAGGACCTGGGTTCAGTTCTAAGCACCAACAAGGTGGCTTACAACTGCCTATAATCCAGTTCCAGGGAATTCTATGCCCTCTTCTAGCCTTTATGGGCAAACACACACACACACACACACACACACACACACACACACACACACCACAGTACATGCATACACACAGTAACACATTCATATACATAAAAGAATAAATATTTTTCATTATACTTGGGGTTAGAGACTCCTCAGTGATGAGGAGAGCTTGTTGCTTGATCAGAGGTCCAGAGTTCAGATCTCAGCATCCACAACCATCTGGAGCACCAACTCCAAGAGATTTGATGGCCTCTTCCTACCTCCTCAAGTACCCGTGCACATGCACACGTACAAGCATGCACACAGGCAAATAAAACACGTGTTTAAAAAGACACCTCCCAGTATGGAACTTCTTACCCAGAACATGGGCTATCTCAGAATTTCTTTCCTTTAAATATGTTGGATAGGGTTATGCTATTTCTTCCCCATGAACATCTTCTACACTATAGAACTCTTTATAGTTTGTATATACGTGTGTGTGTGTGTGCGTGTGCATGTGTGTGTGTGTGTGTGTATTATGAAAGGTTATTTTTCAACATGTTTTATAACTTGCTCTAACCAGTACCCAACAGACTTTTTATGAGCCTTATAATAATTCTTTTAAAGCTCGTCAAAGGAATATACTCTTCTATCACCACAAAAATGTTGGGATGTCCTGGGTGACTACCGCTTGACAAGGACAGAAGGAGGCTGTTCCCTCTGGGTCAGTCTGTGTTTGCACTGTGTGCTAGATATAGTAAAAACCATAATGCCCACAGAGCACCTCAAGTATCTTAAGGTTTCCGGGTGAGGTGTCCATGCAGTATTCTGACAAGCTGCCAAGTGGGCAGGATACTAGAGTATTCAAGTCATTGTGGTACTAGCCTTAATGACAAGGGAGCTGGGTTCAGAGCAGGACACTTACGAAGAGACCTGGGTAACAATGCAAACCTACATCCTCAGAACGTTAAGGGGAATCAAACCAAGGGAGCTATGCTCTTAACTACTCCTCTCAGCCCCCGGTGACTGCTATAAAATTTTAGATCATGGAATCAAAGTCAATGCTAAACTGGAACGTTCAGTCCTAGAAGTCAGGTCCACTGCACCTCTGTAACAGCTTAATTAGGATGAGCTTCCAACAATGTATGGTGCTGACCAAAAGGGCGAGAGTGTATTTCTAAAGAGTCTCTCTGTACAGGGGACCTTAAAAAAATACACTCTGGTTTGTGGGCCACAGCCCCCATATAAAGACTTTACCTATAAACTGATCACTTCTCTCTAAAATCATAGGTGATAATTCCTCTCTATTTTGTGGCTAATGTCATGCTTTTCTGGCTACTTCAGGACAGATGGTCAATGGCCCTGACAGAGATGTATCTGCCACTGTTAACTATCAACCTTGAGGACCACTGTGAGCACAGACGCCACCCAGAGAGGCCATGCTTCCATAGCATCCCTCATAACAGGTGACCCCATCCTGCCATCCAATGTCCAGTAAAGTTCATGGTGACCTTTTGGAAAATACCAAAGATGCCTCAGAGAAAAGCTGGAGTTTAATGTACACCTCAGCCACTCAGACACCACGTGTGTAGCAACATACCCAAGATTTGCATCTAGACATGAGAATAAATAGTATCTGGCCATGGCTGAGGAGACAGCTCAGTCAATAAGCATGAAGAACTAAGTTAGATACCCAGAGCCTACACTGAAATGCCAGGTGCTGTTGCATGCTTATGACATAACTCTGAGGAGGCAGAGACAGGCAGATCCTGAGAGCTCATTAGCCAATATCATAGCTACAGAGTAATAGCCTACCCAGTGAGAGGCCCCTCTGACAAAGAAAAAAAACCTAGAAGAACAGTTCTTAAGAAATAACAGTTGAAGCTTCCTCTGGCCTCTGTATATATCTGCACACACCTAAATACACACATGTGCACCTGCACACAGGTGAACACACACACACACACACACACACACACACACACACACACACGGGGGGGGAGGGGGACAGATTTTTAAAAAATAGAAACCCAAAAAGAAAGTAGGCAGGGAAATGGGTTTAGGTTCCTGAGGGATAGGAAGGGGTCAGGGAAGCAGATTTTCCAGGCTAAGTGTGGAGCAAGCATTCCAGAACTTTCTTTCCAGCATCTCAGAGAAAGAGCTCCAGCAAAGGCCTCAGGAGTACAAAAGCTTTGGCTCAATCATGGGCCAGAAAGAAATAATAGGGAATTAGGAACGGTGAGCCCGGGACTGGTGGTCAGGATCTGATGTGCCCTTACAAGGTGTTTGGCTTTCCCTTTTCACTTCCTCTTGGAAGCATTGATGAGGAAAGACAGAAAGTGGAAGGTGAAGACCGGGAAGATTGGGCGATTTTCCCAAGTGACAGGACAAAGCCTGTGTGGGGACAGATGTAAGGATGGTGAAAAGGACTCAACATACAAATATTTAGGGGATAGAATGGGAAGAGAAGGAATCCAAAAGAATACTGAAGAAGGAAGGGTGAGGCCTGGCAAGGCGGCCGAGCCGGGGTGCGGCTGTCTGGATCTTTCTTTGGCTTGGCCTCATCCCCAGACTAAGTCAGCTCTGAGTCCAGAGCTCTTCCCACTCCTCCTCTTCTCCTCCAGCCCATCCCCCCTTTCCTTCTTCCTCAAATAAATGCTGACCAGGCAAATGTGTTTCCTGAGCATCCATCCCTCGCCCAGAACCACCGAGATCTTTCCAGGAAACCCCGTTCCCAGACTACAGCTCACTAAGAAGGTGTTGGCTCAGCGACACCACGCCGCACTCTCGGAAGCTTCAAAATTTCCGTTTTGCTGATAGTTTTTGTTCTTCAACTTGCCAATAAGAAAAAAAATGGAGACTTAGGAAAACTGCAGCTTTCTGGGGGTCCTGACGCTGTTTCCTGGGGAGGCCAGGGCTCCGATTGGTTCTTCGCATTTAAAATGCAGGGAAATTAGAAGACAAGACGACTGGAGTGTATGCCACATCTCTGGTCACAGAACATGTTGCTAAGGTCAAAGAGAAACATAGCCAGGGCCAGAAAATGCATGTAAGTGGCATCCTGCCCTGTTTGGACAAGATTCTAGTTGCTTTGGATATGGATGATAGATAGATAGATAGATAGATAGATAGATAGATAGATAGATAGATAGATAGATAGATAGATAGATAGGTAGGTAGGTAGGTAGGTAGGTAGGTAGGTAGGTAGGTAGGTAGGTAGGTAGATAGATAGATAGATAGGTAGGTAGGTAGGTAGGTAGGTAGGTAGGTAGATAGATAGATAGATAGATAGATAGATAGATAGATAGATAGATAGATAGATAGATGCTTTTAAAGGGGGAGTCAGGCATGATAACTCCAGATAGAAGTGGCAGGAAAGTCAGGAATTCAAGACCAGCCTCAACTACAGAGTGAGTTAAAGGGCAGCCCCGACTGCACTATACTCTGTCTCAAAGGATATGGAGGAGAAGGAAATGAGAACTGGAGAGGGGGAGGGGCAAGAAAGGGAAACAGCTCTCTACTCAGAATCCCGGAGAGTTCTCAGGAAGCCTGTTGGGTTTTCCCCTCGTGTGCCCTTTGTTTTACACATACACACATACAGCCTGGTGTTCCAGTAACAAGAGAGACCCTGGCGAGGAAGGAAATAAACCACTGAGGCAAGCTGGTCAGACATCAGCTGTAGGCCCGCAGGAAGGGGCCCAAGGGTAATTAAGAGCCAGGCAGGCATTGGAAACCAATGGAGCAAGGCACCAAGGATGGGATCTGCCACCACGTACCAACTGCTTTCCAGTGGATGTTTTTTTCTCTCCATCTTTATTAACTTGGGTATTTCTTATTTACATTTTGATTGTTATTCCCTTTCCCTGTTGCTGGGCCAACATCCCCCTAACCCTTCTACATGGGTGTTCCCCTCCCCATCCTCCCCCCATTACCGCCCTCCCCCCAACAATCACGTTCACTGGGGGTTCAGTCTTGGCAGGACCAAGGGCTTCCCCTTCCTCCAGTGGATAATTTTGATGCATCTGAATTCACCCTGTCATAAACACACACACACACACACACACACACACACACACACACTTAGGAGGCTTGGGGTAGGTGTCAAATTTGCTCAAGCAGCCTTTGGCACAGAAAGGGGCATTTTGTTTTGGTTTTGAGGTAAGGTCTTGCTGTGCAGGACAGGTTGGCTTTGAACTCTTGATCCTCTTGCCTCAGCCCACCCACTGTCAAGCTCCTCAAAGCACTCTTTAGACAGTCACCATCTTGCCTGCTCCTCATTCATCAGCTCATAAATCTTCGACATGAGCAGAGAACCACATGCGTAACTCTTTTAATGTTCTTGGTAAGGTCTAGAAATTATAGCTTCCTCCTCCAAACTAGCATTCCTGTGGCGCTATCCACACCACACAGTCAGACTTTAGCCTACCACTGAGAGAGTACACTAGACGAGAGTGACATGGGTGGCACCTGGAGCTGACAGGCACAGGGTTTCCCTCTAAGGGACCTGACATTCTCAGGGTTAGGATCTGTGGGGCTCACCTTGCTCCCTCGCACTTGACTTCAGACCACTTTGAATCTCTGAGCCAGCTACCGCCCAACAAGGAGAAGGCTTTGAACCCAATTCCTCAGTCCACTGGAGGCTGGACTGATGGCCAGAGAGCTTCTACAGTTGCAAATGAGATAGCTTTAAGATGTTAAGATGTTAAAATGCTGTGGGAATGAGGCCTGAGTCCTGCCTGGGCTATTTTCTCTCTGGGTAAAAGTTAATGACCCTCAAGAGAGCAAACTTGTATCCCAGCTTACACGCCTCAAGAAATTAACCACTCCAATTCACCCCAGAACCAACAGAAGGAAGCAGGGATTCATGGGTTTGAGGAAAGTCTCCATTTTACCTACTTAGCAGGTCAGGGACATCTTTTCACACTCCCTTGAGAGAACCATCAAAGCTATTAACAGGTCATTTAAGTTCAGAAACCAACTCTAAAAGCTCCCAGAATTGGAACGTGATCTGGGAAGACAGCCTAGGCGTGGCCTTCCTGGCAGCTTTGTAGTCAGGGTTCAGGCAGGGAAGATGTAGCTGCAGCCTTGCACAACCCCCCAAGGACCCTCCTCTGCTGGACCCTGCCCTAAGTAGTCAACATCCACTTCCTATGTCAGAATGCGTGCTGGGCATGGGCCTTTAAAAGTCCTCAGAGGGAACACGAAACAGATTTGAGCAGCTATCATCTAGGGTGGGCCACCGTGAAGATCGTACCCTGTGACAGTTCGTATGCATGGGGCAGTCAGAAAGAAGACAGAAGGGCACTTGTTGGGTACATCCCTTCAGCATCTACTGTGAAATGTGACAGATATTTTCTCCTTTCATGCCCTCCTCACAAACACTCTATGATTCCACTTTTTAAAAACACTTTTATTATATTTATTTAGGGGAGGGGAAGGGCCTGCCACGGAGCGCACACAGAGGTCAGAAGATAGCCTGTGCTAGCCAGTCCTCTCCTACTGCATGGACCCCTATTTTTAACAGAAAGAAACACGGGTTTTAGGGGTACTTGGTGGTGTCCCCAAGGTTGCTCTAATGATGAAAATCAACGGAAGGAGTCAAAGGCCGAGCGGTCTGGGGTGAACAACCCCGCTGTGACCTCATTTTATGGATGATTAGCACTTGGTGGCAGCGCCTTCCTTCCGTGGAGCTGTGACTAATTCCTTGCCAAGCTGCAGAGCCTCCTGGGACACAGGTTGGCAAGCAATAAGATATCCACTGCTGGCCCAGGACTCACAAAGCCAAGTCTTGTACAACTGATACTGACCTCTGTCTCTGACATCCCTTGATGTCCTCCAGCAGAAACAGGAAAGAGGAGCTAAAGGGACTCGCAAAGATAAGGACGCAAGTCCTAAGCCCTGCTCTTAGCATCCCTCCAGCGGGGCTGGAAGAGCAGCACTGAAAATCTCCCACGTTTCCGCACCAACAACTGTCTCCCCGGATACCCTGCACCACCATTCCACCTTAACCCAAGGAAGTTCTCTTCATTCTTTTTCTTTCCACTTCCTTAGCCAAGAAGGACTTTTAGAGCCCGACAAAGCCTTCAGAATGAAGGCTGAGAGGGGAGCCATGACAGCCTGGGAAACACAGGGCCATCCATACAGACTCAGTATAGACGTCTCCACCAGAAAGCCTTCTCTGAGCAAATGGGAGCGTAGCGTATGAACGCATGCGTGCTCCGCCGTGCTATCGGCTCTCTGCATTACCCTGTGCGTGCTACACTGCATGTGGCTCTGCGTTTTACTTGCTCTACATCTGCTTTGATTCCAGTATTGAGCTCAGTCCAGGAAGGGGGGCAGGGTACAGACTCTCCAATCCCAGCTTAATGGTCCTTGCTCACACATATCTCAGGCCGGGTGGAACTCCCGGGAGTCCCAGCTGCCAAGGAGAAAAGGAGGGGGCCTGAAGAAAAAGGAGCTGCGGGGAGTAACTCTTCTCTAAGAAAAGCAGGTGTGAGAGCCGGGCTTGCAGGACGCTGGTGACAAAGGTCACAGTCATTGCTTAGGAATATTTGCAGTATTTGGTATGGCCTCTGGGGTGGCCCAGCGTCTAAGGCTTACTCCTCTTGGTCACAGAACAGCACGCAGGATCTCATGAACAGCAGCCCTGACCTCCATGTACCCAGCTCCCTGGAGGCAGGAAATTCCATGTTGTAATAACTGGATTTCTTCCATTCATTCTTGACCATGACTAGGTAAGCAACTGGTCCTTACAGAACCCATTTAGGCCGATTTCAGGGACAGGCTCTCTTCTGCCAATGTGGACAAAGAAGGGAATAAACAGAACAAAGACCTCTGGGCACCTCTATTCCCATGGCAAAGCCTGATTTATGGACAGAAGTAAAAGTATTGAAATGCCCCACCCCTGCCCATCAGCTGTCGTGGCAATGAGGATGTCATTGAGCTGAGTCTGGTGTTTAAAAACACACGTTCGGAAGCACAGCTGGCTGCAGTCATTTTAACAAACCAAACACATGTGGATCTGAGTGGATTTGAAAAAATAACCCCCACTGTCTGCGGAGGCTGTGCCCTTAAAACAAGTGCTTTTCAAAGAACGGCATTAAGAAACTTTTTTTTACATACATGATGCCCATCAACCTAAAAATAAATCAAAGTGAAAATCAGTGCCAAGTCAGCAACCCTGTTTTACCAGTCAGGGAACGTGGCTGACACATTACAGATCCAGTTCTAAAAGGCCCCGGTCCTGTCACCCTACCTGTCCCGCACAGCTGACAGCAGAGGGGACAAAACCCACTTTTACTTTGTCATTGTGTTTTCTAATCAACGGGGGGAGGGGAGTGTTCATGTCTATTTGACTCCCTATGTCCCAGGAGAGAGTTTGGGGTTCCTGGAAGCTTAACTTTGCTCTTCCCGCTCACCAAGAGACCCATACCCCTCCTGCTCACAATCTGGTCCCTCTCGGTTGAGAAGCAACTTGAGACTTTATGTCATTCCCAGATGTGTCAGAGCAGCTGGTGCGCCCATATTACTCCAGACTTAACCCTGTCGTCATGTGAAGCCACATACTTAAAACCACATGCCCAGACGCCACTGAGCTTTGTTAGTATCTCAAAGTCAGATAAAAACACCTCTCTCTCTGTCTCTCTGTCTCTGTCTCTCTGTCTCTCTGTCTCTGTCTCTCTCTGTCTCTCTCTGTCTCTCTCTGTCTCTCTCTGTCTCTCTCTTTCTGTCTCTGTCTCTCTCTGTATCTCTGTCTGTCTCTGTCTCTCTATCTCTGTCTCTCTCTGTCTCTCTCTGTCTCTGTCTCTGTCCCTGTCTATCTCTCTGTCTGTTTCTCTCTGTCTCTCTGTGTCTCTGTCTCTCTGTCTCTGTCTCTCTCTGTCTCTGTCTCTCTCTGTCTCTCTCTCTGTCTCTCTCTGTGTGTCTCTGTCTGTCTCTGTCTCTCTGTCTCTTCTGTCTCTGTCTCTGTCTTTCTCTCTGTCTCTCTGTCTCTCTGTCTCTGTCTGTCTCTGTCTCTGTCTGTCTCTCTGTCTCTGTCTCTGTCTCTGTCTCTGTCTCTCTCTCTCTCTCTCTCTCTCTCTCTCTCTGTATGTGTGTAGTGCAGCATATGTATAGATACATGGACATGCCAGTACCCATGTGTGGACCAGAGGTCAGAGGTTAATGTCTTGTGTCTTCCGTTTATCTTTTGAGACCGAGTCTCTTACCGAAGCTGGTGCTCACCAGTCAGCCTGACTGGCTGTCCAGTGAGCTCCAGAGATCTGCCTGTCTCCGTCCCTTCCCTGTCACTATACAGGCGCTCACAACGATGCCTGGCCTTTTTACATGGGGGCTGGGCATCCAAAGTCAAGTCTTTATGTTTGCACAGTAGGCACTTTACCAACACAGCCGTCTCCTCAGCCCCAAGAACACAGAGATTTCTAATGGTTTGTTGCCTGATTCTGTATCCTGAAAAGTAGCCCAAAGCAAAGATAGCGATAACCTAGCCAGAAAGGGACCTCGCATTCTTCCCTTCAGGGTCTTCATATTGCAGCACCTGGTAAAGGTCACCAAACGGTCTACAGAGTACTCGAGTAGCACCAAAAATATCCTTCTCCATTGAGAGATTTGGAGGTGGCTTGGACCATCTGCTGTCACTGCAGCCCAAGGTTCTCTTTCATTCGGAAACCGTGCTGTCAACTTGGTTTAGGATACACACCAGTGAGACAGATGCTCATCCTCCCCGCCCAGAGAGACGCCTGGCATGAGACGTTCTACTGATGGAAGACTGTGTTTATGAATTCTCTTCTCTTCTCCCCTAGTTACCGTGACAGTGGGAGGCAAGCAGCACCTGCTTGGACTGTACGACACCGCGGGACAGGTAAGAGCTCACTGCCTTGCTTCATTAAGGGTTGAGGAAGGGGACGTAGGACAAAAATGGCCCATTTGGCTCACCATTCAGAAGCTAACAACTAGACATTTCTCCATCTGATCATTTGGGGCCCTTATATTTGTTTTACCCAAATGACAACCAGATATACATTCTTAATTTTATATATATCTATTTATATTATACACATAATAAATAATGGGAATAAATAAATAATATATAAGTAAATAGTATATTATACATAAATTTGTTTATTCATACACTACATATTAATTTTAAATATATCTGTGTTACATATTCCAGCATACATATAAATAATATATATAAAACTTAAAGCATTTTCCAAGATACTGGTGATATGTCAAACACTGACGACCCACCAATCAAAATATCATTTCTAGCCTAGAGTTTCAATTGCCTCCAATCCAAACCTGTCCCACATCCAAGATGTCTGAATCTATTTCACAATTTGTAGTTTTACCCTTTTTCCCCATGCTATTTTCTTTGCCTATCTTTTATTTGATTTACCTAATGAACTGTGAATAACGAGATGGGGGTGGATAGACAGACTAAGCTCTGAAAGGAAAGCAAGGGTCTGGCTACGTTCCAACAACGAAGGCCAGCCCTGAACCACTGCAAACTGACTCTAAAGCTTCTAAGATTCCCCGAGCACTCTTATTCTGTCACAAGTGTTTCTTCGGGTTTGAGAATGGAAGGACATGGACTTGAATCCCCAGCAGTGACGATGCACATGGCTGTCACTGGGTGGAAGCACCTGGTAACTGCCTTTTCCTGCACCTCACATGGGGCTGTGGAAAACATCCAGTGATAGAGGTTTGCCGGGTGGAGGAGGGGATGTGGATGAGCCATGGATGGCTGTGGCCTAATTTCTTGGATAGAGCGTGTTACCATATGTCTTGAATCATTTATTTAGGTCAAAATCAGCGGGTTGTTCAGTCATTCCAAATTTATACAGCTTAAGTCCTTTGGCGTGAGTATTTGACCGTGGTATTTCCCACTGTGAGTTCCTAGGTAATTGTTAAGAGCTATGTGTTTGTCAAGGCCTTTTCTCACAATTATCTGAGATATATCATTTTGCTCAACTTGAAAGCTCTCTACTAGAAAATAAATAAATGAAAATTCTCCAGGGTTTTCAGTGTGCATTTGTAAGGACCACTGACAAGTGCACGTGAGATATCAAAGTTGGTGTTTTCCATTCAGGACAGGGAGTCTGGATACTCTAGCTGAGACCCAAGGCTCCTTCCCAGGTCCCTTCAGCTTCTATTCATGGTCAGATGGCTGTTTGGGGGAAAAAAAAACCCAGTCAGAACTAAGCAGTAGGGTGACCTCTCCCATCGATGTCAAGAAACAGAAACAAAACTAGGGAAAATATGTCCCTGTAGCTTCTCAAGAGGAAAAATCAATTCGGGTTTTCTGACACCTCTCCTACCAGAAAACATTTCAGCAAACAAGGTATGTGGATTTGGGAGCTGGAACTGGAATTGCCTACTCTAACTCAGTCATGAAGTCAGCAGGGCGTCTCCATTCCTTACAACCTCGCAAGGTGTAGAGTGCATACAATCCTGTTTGCAAAGCTCAATACAACAAGGATTCTTTCATACTCTTGAAACTGCTCTGCCCCCGACCCCCACCTTCTTAGAAAACTCTGGAAGCCTGTGCCCATTCAGCTCTCCCACACGCTTCTGTCGTAGCCCACAGCAGTTGTTGGGTCCTATGCATCAGCTGCCCCAAGAGCAATATCCCTTGATCTCAATTTCATTTCACATCCAATAAAACGGTTTAAAAGCTCTTGTAGAGTTGAGTTATTATCTCCCATTACCCTGTCCTTTAAATAATAAAAACACCCCTGTAAGAGTGGAAGTGATAATATGTTGTGAAAATATCTTTAAACCTGAAATTGAAGCATGTAGGCTGGCCCCGACCTCTGACCCGGGGTGAGAAACGCTGTGAAATATAATAACAAATGGGTTCAAGCTATTTCTTCAACTTAACTCTCACCCTAACGCTTTTTCCACGTATTTTGAAGTCTCTGGATAGACAACGTTCACATGGGAGGGTAAAGCCGAAGTACGGAGAAAGGAAATAGGACCATATCAGAAGGTTCCTTCTGGGCCTCCGGTGCTATGATGAAGGACTTTGAAAGATAATTTTCAAGACATCCTGGAAGAACTGGAGTAATTAATCAAAAAAGTTTGAATCAAGACCCAAGGGAGCCCTTTCAGCAGCGAGAGGTTTTAAATGCTAAGCACGCTACAATAAAGAATCAACCTGCATTCCTGTTCTCCAGCAGTGGCTCTCAAACTAGAGCTTGGCACCAGCACCACCCAGAGCTTGTTAAAAACCAGCCACAGGGCCTCACCCCACAGTTTCCAATTCTACAAGTCCAGGATGGGCCCCAAGAATTTGCACTTATAATAGGTGTCCATTGCTGCCACCCTGAACAGCACACTTTGATAGCCACAACCTTGGGAACTGCCATTAAAGTGCTGGTGGCTAACCAGCGGCATTGCTCATACGTGAAGCATCTTAGAAATGAGCATCGAGAAACACCCGGGAGATGAAGGCAGCTGGGTCAGAAATCAAAGCCTGTCCTCGGCTACACAGGAAACGCAAGGTCATCCTGGGCTACACGAGACCTCGTCTCAAAAACACAACAGGAAGAAATGCAGGCCCTCACACCCCAGCCCCAAATCAATGAAGTTAAGTCTTTGATAGATGGAGCATGTTCCCAACCAAATGACTACATCTACAAATTAACCAAAAAGCTCCACAGTGAATTTAGTTTAGAAGGTGTGTTAGTCTGCACTTTCTAAAGGAACAACACTGATAGAAATAAATACGTAATATGTATTTGTTATTATCTATTCATTAATAGAATAGCTTACAGGCTGTAATCTAGCTAGTCCAACAATGGATGTTTGCCAACAGAAGGTCCAAGATTCCAGCAGTTTTTCAGTCCATGCGTTTGGATGTCTCTGTGGTTCCTCAGTATATCCCGGAATCCCACATGAGTAAGCTCTAATGCCAATGAAGGATCAGACTTGCCGGTGCGAGCAAGAACAAGCAGGCAAAGAGCAGGCTTCCTTTCTCCGTGCCCCTCACACAGGCTGCCAGCAGAAGGTGTGGCCCAGATTAACAGTGGAATCTTCCCACCTCAAGGGATCCAGACTGAAGGACGATCTTCCCACTTCAAATGATTTAATTAAGAGAAATCCTTCACAAGTGGACCCAGCCTACTTGGCTTTCAGTTAATTCCAGATGTAGTCAAGTTGGTCACCAAGAATAGCCACCATATAAGTCTTGTCCCAAAAGTTCCCGTAATCTTCATTCTAAGCAGTACAATGTAACCTTCAGCGACACGCAAGGAATACCTACAACTAATTAAAACTTACTCATTGAGTCTATCACTAAATAGGAAAGAGAAATGCTCTCAAAACAGACTGGTAATAAGTCCTAACCCCGGCTATCAAGTTCTATCTAACCTGAATAATTAGATTTTCTTACAGGAATAACCCAAAGAGCTATCTCAGCCCACATCTTTGTCCTGAGCTAACTGTGGGGGTGGGTGGGGTGGGGTGGGGAGCATTGACAACAACTCAAGAAGCAAAAGCATTCTGAAAAATCAAGTGAGAGGAAGTTATCCCCACCCTCAAAGGCAACCCTGAGTAAAACTGTTTAACTGGCCTCCCTCCACCATTCAGCCTCCAACATGGCGGCTGCAGAGTTAGCCTCAAGACTCGCCTCACCACTTTACAGCTCAGCCAAGCTTTTGCTAACGATGGCTTCTAATGAGGCCATGCATATGCTGCCACCACTTGGGAGCTGGCTTCCTCCCCACACTCCTAAGACAAACTATCATTTGGGCTTTGGGTGGAGCACTTTAAAGGGAAAAAAAATCTCCTTCAGAATTCAATCGGATGGAATTTCAGACACTTAATATTGGTAGTGCATACCTGTAACCCCAGCACTCAGGAAGCAGAAGCAGGTGAAGCTCTAAATTCGATGCCAGCCTGGTCTACAGAGCAAGTTCCAGGATAGCCAGGGCTATTCAGAAAAAAAATCCTGTCTCAAAAAAAAAAAAACAAAAACACACACACACACACACACACACACACACACACACACACAAAACGAGCTTAGTAAGGGATTTACCCCTCAGATCCCCCAGCAAACAATGAAGCATCCCTCAGCTTAATCTATAATCTATTCATGTCAAGCCAGCTCACCTGTATGACTCATGCTCCTTGTCAAGTATGAATGACAGTTTCTCTGTAAGTGGTTCCTATGCTCAGATCTCTGGCTCGGCTACAAGAAGAGACTTGGAGTTCTGGGATGTACTCAATGCCTTGCTGGCTTGTTTGCCATGTGCCATGAGAAACATACCATGGAAAGCATGACTCAGAGTGGCTAGCATTGAGCCGAGCCTGAACACTTGTGGCCTGGGGAAGAGTAGAGTGTGAGAGGGGTTTCCCAGGCCAATGTTCAGGGCCAGGTGTCCTCTGCATCTGCAGCGGATCAGCCATGGTGGTGAGATATCTTACCCTCTTCTCCGTGGACCCTCACCCAAGTGAATGATAATGAGAAAAGCCTGCTCTTGGGCCACACCCCGGGTAGGTGTATCTCGAAGACAGCAAGCACTAGCAGAAGTACCAATTACCATCACCGCCAGAGGGAATGAGTGTCTCCTGGTGTCAGGAGACAGGAGCAGCCTTCTCTGCTATTCACCTAAGCGGGTACCAGGTTTTCATTGAGTGAGCGTGTTCCCTGCATATGCGCCCCTCAAGACATAAGGTGGACTGCACATTGTGTGAGGATTGGATGGTATCTCTCACTGCCAAACCACAGCCGAGGTGCCACCGCTGACCATGAGAGCAGGAAGGCCTCCCTGGCTCAGGGCTGCAACCGCACAGCTTCACCACGACCAGATATGTGAAGCTCCTCTTTCCTCCCCACAAGGGCTTCTTCTTCAGACGCATGTGAGCGGGCAGGAGCGAAGTGCAGCTGGGGCTCATTAAAGGCAACCCAGGTCCACTTGGAAGCACACAAGACTTCTCCTTCTGCTATTGGCTGAGCCAACAGGGCCATCTGGAGCACGGGGTCTGGCGTCTTCACTAGCACTTCATGGAAAGTTTGCCTAAAACCTCCGAATAAATGTCTTTCTCTCAATAAGCAACTCAACCTTTCTCATCCCATCGGCTTGGTTTCTAGGAGTGCGCCATTTGGAGGATCCTGCCCGCTGATAAGTTGTTGGTAAAAAGTAACTAAGAACCCACTCTTGCTTACCTTTCCCAAGATTAGCAAAAACAAAGATGAAGGACAATCACAGTTCACAAACGTTCCGATCTCATTACTATCAGAGTTTGGAAAAGTGAATTTCAGAGTCATTCCTGATATCCAATGGGAATAGGGGACAGGGTTCCAGGACCCGCAGCTGTTGCCGACTTTGGATGAAAGATGGATGGACCCTTTCACTCCATCATTTAAGTGTTTACTGCATTCAAAGCAGCAACCCGAGGAGTCACACATATGAAAGCATTGTATTCTCACAACCGGATGAGCATTTTACAGATAAAGAAACTGAGGCCACGAGAACTCACAGGCTACCCCCAAGTAGTAGTGACGGGCGAGGTAGGGATTTGAATCCAGAGAATGGGTCTCCACCCCTCATGCTCTTAGGCAACATCCTGAGCTCCCGCCGCGTCCTACTTTCCGAGACTAGCTGGACTTAGGGAAGAAGATGGAAGCCAGAGCTGGTGCCAACAACCTGGGATAAATGTCAGGAGGCTCACAAAGCAAAGGAAGCAGAATTCTACTCCAGACTCTTGGAGCGAGAGGCAGGGGGCGGAACTCAGCGCTGCTTTTCTTACAACACAGACAGCAGCCCCTGGGCACCTACCAGACATGCGCATTCGAGGCTTCACCCCGGACCTGTTGCTGAATCTAAATCCACTGTGTTCCCAGGGATCCAAACACAAGGAAAGCTAATGGCTTCACGGCTCCAGCACTGTCGCTTTGTGATAAACCCGCTCATGAACGTACTTGAGGCCCGGGGAACTGACCAGTCTGTGCTGAGAGTTCCCACAGTGCCTACACCTAACAGCCCCTGGCCCGCCTCTGTGCAAAGGGTAGCAAGTACTCAAAAACCTACATGGTCCCCAATCTCTACCCACCCTACCCTAGCCCAAGTCCCCTTGTATCCATTTTGGCCCTCCAAAACACTATCCAGGGGCTTTAATGAGTTAACACTCCATCTCTTCAAAAAGCACACAGGCCCCCGTTACCCAGAGTCACTTGCAGCATCGGAAGGTACCTCAGTGCCGTAAGAACCACCTAGCCCTTCCTCACAGCTGACACACACCATTTTCACATAATCTACAATCCAGGTGTGCATCACCACAAAATTCAAGTCATCAGCAGGTATGAATTCAAATGCCCAACCTCTTGGCATCATCAGGTCCTGTTTATTAGTTCTGGGATTCTGCCGTGCTTAGCCACAGCCATAGCCACGGCCACAGCCACAGCCACAGCCACGGCCACGGCCACAGCCACAGCCACAGCCACAGCCACAACCAAGGCACAAACCTTTGTTGAAAGTAATTTTTTTCTCTATAGCCCTGGTGAAATCTTTCGGATGTCTGATTCTGAGAGCTGCAAGGTTGACTGCAGGAAGGAAGGAGTATGGTAACCTGAGACCCTGAAACTGTTTTAAGCTGGCTGGGGCATGTGGGCTCAGATCCCCATGAGCTTAAGCCTTAGACACCCGGGAGTCTAAAGAGCTCTCAAGAGATACCTGTGTTGCTGGTCTGAGGGCCGTCCTTTGGAAGTTAGTGTAAGAATTTGGGGGTAGAGGATTATCTGGACTTGACATTGGAATTTTCCAGTTTGGTCAGATCAATACTCTGCCTTACCAGAGTGACTAACAGAGGCAGGAAACTCGGTTCACATACGTGGAACTGTTTCATGTATTTTCATTCTCATTCCCTGACCTGATTCCCAGTTCTTAGTCACCTTGCACAGTTCATGCAGCAGCCTTGACAGAGCCACAAGTCCAGTAAGTAATCAGTCCCTTTAAATAGACTTACACGACAGAACTAAATCCTACAGCAAAGAGATCTAGAATCTGGAGCACCTTGAAGCCAGTAGCTGGCACCACCAGAAATCCCTGCACCGGGGGCCTGAGCCACTTTGCCAAGAGAGCAAAATGACAGCATCTCTCACCTCCCCAACTCTCCGATCATCTAAGCATCATTTATTCAATGGCTAGCAAATCAAGGATTAAATAAACACTACCATTCAGACCACCAGTTATCATCGGCTCCTCAGGCGAATCGGATTGGTTTTGTTTGCTTGTTGAGTGTAGAGTGAGATCTTAAATATACAGTGTCTGCTGCCACCTTGTGGCAATTTGGAGCCAATGCCCTCTCTGAAACAGGCAACGCACCCCTGCAGTAATATATTCCTAGACAGCCAAGTTTAAAAAAAAGAAAAAAACCTTAATCTGTCATCTAAAGTCCTGAGATATAGCAATAAGAAAATCGAAAGCTAGGTCAGGATGAACAGAGACCTTGGGAGTCAATAACTCGGTGGCATTGGCCCATTCCAGACATCTCCACCTTGACCTCCTCTTCTGTGACAAGGAGGCTGATGGCAGTGTCTGTCTAGTGCTTCTGCGGGAACTCCAGGAGATAATACACACACCCCTTGTAATGGCGCCTGGTCCTTGGCAATGATCCCAGACTCAAGCTCTGTTGGTGAAGATGATGGTGCTACACAATCAGCTTCCTCCACTCCAGGCTCTACCTGACCAATCAGTGCAGGATTCTTCTTCGTCCAGCCCAGTGCTCCAGAGACTCTGGTTTTCTTTGGGCAGGAGGAGCTGAAGAAGTTGCTCTCTTAGAAGTCACCGTAAACCCCACTTTTTAAATTACGTTAACTTTATTTTATTGTTTTATCTGTATGGGCATTTCTCTACATGCTTGTCTGTGCCCCACTTATATGCCCACCTCCCTGGAGGGCAGAGAGGGCCCTGGAGTTACAGACCACTGTGAGCTGTCATGTTGCTTCGGGTCTTCAAACCTGGGTTCTCTGGAAGAGCAACCTAAACACTAAATAAGCCATCTTTCCAGCCCCTAAATCCCACATTTTACAGTAAGTCGTTCTATTCCATAAAATTACTTGCTATGGACAGGGTAATGGGTAGAGGATGAGAAAACCAATCAAACTGTCCATTGTGACCATCTGAGTGGAAGGACAAAATGACAGAGTAACAAATTTTGCTCGAGATCCCCTCACTCGAGGGTCTTAGCACGCAACATGATTTTCTAAAGGTTTTCCATGTGGCTCTAATGAAAACCACTGCAGTAAAAACCCACAGAAAAGCCAAGGGTTCATGGACAGGATTGGTCTTGCAAGGGTTTCCCTGTAATCACAGTGAGGTGGGAAAGAACAAGGTGCTCAGAGGTCAGTGCTCCATAACACGAATGCATATGTATATATGTATAATGTGTGTAATTGACGTGTCTAAGTGTGTGATGTATATAATGGCGTGTGGGTGTATATGTAAGAGAAAATGTCTGAGCGCACATTGCTAGTGGCTGTGCTACTAAATTCTATTAAAACATATGAGGACTATTTATTGAATGATCTAATACTCCTTGGCAACTAGACACCTGACTTTTAACTTGACCACACTGTGGCTCTGGGGTACGTTTAGGAACAAATCCCAAACATATTTCTTTAACAGGCGTATCTCATCTGGCAACAATACTTGCTTTGTAGTTTAGCTTACTCTGTGTTCAATTTGAGAACAATGTTTAATTGTTGAAGAGATTCATGGGCCAATGACCTGCTAATTTAAATACGTGTTCCAGCCAATGTAACTCCAGTGTCCCGGGAGACCTACGTTCATCCCTGCTAACTGTACTGTCTGTGTGGGTGAATTTCAGAAGACGTAGAAGCCGAGTAGATTGGTTGTTACTTGGGCAGGAAGGAACAGGAAGTGGGCAGCTATCAGTCAAAGCGCAAGATAACCGTTAGGCAGGATGGGTAATTCTAGAAGCTACCATTCACATACAGATGTTAGGAAGGTGTGGTTATGTTATGGTTATGTGTTGGAAGGCGATTTTAGGTGTTGTCACCGTTAAAACTCTGTGAGGAGATGGATTTGTTAACTCCTCCCACTGTGGTGTAACAAAACATGGTGGCTAGACCTTATACAGTTAGTTATAAAGGAGAAGTGAGTAGGTAGACACTGCCTCAATTAAGCTGTCTAGGTTTTTTCTAAGTCGATTTGAAATGGGCAATTTGTGACCAGCTCATCAGCTGCGACTGTAGCCTCTCCATGCGTGAGTCCCAAGAAGACGCACAGACTCTCTGCCCACAACCTACGCTAACTCTCCTCTGTCCTTCCCACAGGAGGACTACAACCAGCTGCGGCCCCTCTCTTACCCCAACACCGACGTGTTTCTCATCTGCTTCTCTGTCGTGAACCCTGCCTCTTACCACAACGTTCAGGAGGAGTGGGTCCCGGAGCTGAAGGACTGCATGCCTCACGTGCCTTACGTGCTCATTGGGACCCAGGTTAGCATGAGGGTGAGGGAAGGGCGGGAGAGGCTGTGAAGGAAAGGTGAACCCTGTGTTCTATCGAACACCACGACAGATTCTCAGGTATATCACGTGGGTGAGGAGAGGTTCTGAAGGTGCGTAATTATCTAGCTGAAAATGTTACGTATTTAATATGCAGGAGAAAGTTTTGATCTGGCCTTTAAAATTAAGCTCGCAACATAATCATTTGACAGATACTCTTCCCAGCCCTGAATTGAGTAATGAAGCAAGTAATAATTGGCATCAATTTTACATACTATCTGGATATTTTCTTTAAAGTTAGACACAATTGTTTCGATGCAGCAAAATAGGCATGTGGGTGTGAATGACCCTGCGGACAAGTTACCCCATTGCAGGCCTCCTGGACGGCCGTGCTGGAGAAGAAAGGAGCTCTCTGTTTTCCCATTACTCTTTAGTCACGCAGGTGTGAGGACTATTAAACCGCACACAGTGGTGAGTAACAGCTACAAACGGTCAAGGCCTTGACCGTGTTAGAAGCTGACAAAGTTCCTCAGCCTGAACCTCCATCGCGAGCCTCATGCTGCCTGAGGACCGGCTGAGCTCGCTGGCCTCCGTCCTTGGCTGTTTTGAAACCCGCATTAGTGTTCAGATCCCAGGACCGTACTGTGGCCTCGGGGCTTCCCATCTGCTTCCTACACCACCTCTTTTGATTTCTTATGTTCAATCCTATTTGACAAAGAGGAAATTTTAAAAACCGTAAATGAAAGAAAGATGCTTTCTAAAAACAACAACATGGGCAGGTGGGGTTCTATTATTCACTTAGATCCGGCGTAGACCTCCTTTATCCATGCAGCCGGCAGAGCACAAGTCACATTTCTGCCCTGAACAGTAACGATTTGTGTAAATGAAGGTTTTTTTCCTGCCTTCGATTGCAAATATTAATGCCTGTCCACTGCTAGAAACCTAGATCCCGCCACCAAAATATGTAACTGGCCATTCGAAGTCCTCGTTGTGACTTGAATCTGTTTAGAATAGTCACTAAGTCGAACGGTTAAAGAAAAATAGAAAAACACACGGAGACATAAAACTATGACTTTGCATGAGCATTGTTCTAATCGATGGGATCCTAGCCTGACCAGACCGACTTCCTGCAGGAAGCAAGTCCCGCCTGCCCACTTACACAGTAACATCTGAAAGCAACCACAACATTTAGTAGAGGGTCCAGTCTTTCACCTGCTGCCCTCAAAGCCACTCCCCCTGGAGAGATATTCCACTGCTTCACTAGAGGAACATTTTGGCCTCTCCTCACTGGGACTCCCCTGCAAGGCCTCCCTGTCCCTTTGTTACCTGTTGAAAAGGTCTCACAGGTAGCAAATCTCCAACCCTTTGAAGGTCAAGATTTGATTCGGGGGCTGGAGGGGGAATCAATGGACCCAAAGCCATAAAATATTATATAATGAGTAATATGAATTACAATGAGATGAGTAATCACCAAAAGGTGCCCTCGCCATTGGAGGACCTTCTCAGTGGCCAGGTTACTGCTTTGAAGACTATGTAAAGCCACCCTGACACATGAAAGCACTTGGAAGGCAGAGGAAGGTGGATCTATGTTAGTGAGAGGCCAGCCTGGTCTTCATAGTGAGTTCTAGGACAGCCAGAGCTACACAGAGAAACCCCTGTCTCAAACAGTGAGAGAGGGAGAGAGAGAAGGAGAGGGAGAGAGGGGGAGGGAAGGAAAGGGGAAGAGGGAGTGGGGGAGGGGGAGGGAGGAGAGAGAGGAAAACTCACTTCAGACTCTCAAACATAGCATGGGCGTATATATTATTTTCTTGGATAACACCCAGCAACATCAGAGAGGTGAAGGTGGGAGAGGGCACTATATTATGTCTCCACTTAAAAATAACGGATAAGGCCTGAAAATAGTTAACACGTCTTTGTCCCAGATTGATCTCCGAGATGACCCCAAAACCTTGGCTCGTCTGCTGTACATGAAGGAGAAGCCCCTCACCTATGAGCACGGTGTGAAGCTGGCGAAAGCGGTACGATCACGTTTGAACTGAGCACTTAGGGGTGGGTGCCTTAAACTGCAGCGTGCTTTGCCTCTTCTTCCTTGTTCTACAAAAGCTAGAAGGAGCCATTTTGGAGAGTGTTCCTGTCAGCTGGCTCCTTCTGTTTTCCATTAAGAAACTTCAAGAGTTTCGACAGCTAAGCACTTACCATTTTGCTTCATTGGCGTCCAGACCATGGACTTGCCACATTGAGCATGAATTAATGGTAATCATTAGATGTACATCTGCAAACCTCCCTGTTTATTATCAGTGTAACTCATCTAAATGACCCCGCATGAGGCGTTTTGTGATCTTTTTTTTTTCCAGGTAGAGAATTGGATTTGAAATCTGGCAGGGTTCTCTGTCTAATCCTTCTCTTCCTATAATGAATAGCCACTTAGTCTGGGCAGCGTTGTGAATAGCTAGGGAAGCATAGCACGCAGCTCAGAGTAACAGGGTGAGGAATCTAAGTGGCTGTCTGACAGAGCGGAGCTGGAATTACCTCCTCTGGCCATTCTTCACTTCTGAGAGTCGGCCATAAACAGTGATCTTGCTACAGAAGTGCTTCAAAATGTATTTGCCAGACGCCCAATCTCTGCCTGCCCATTGTCACCACGACGTGAGCAGAGCAGCCACTGTAATGGACACATGTGCAGAAGGAGACTTAAGGGCCATGGTCTCTGATTAGAATCTACTTCCTCCTTGATTTAGTCAATCAACCCAAGCAGGGGAGTTTAAAATTTAATATTTTACTTCCTAAGTAACTAACCCTACAAGACATATGCCCCCAAGCAGTTAGTCACCTCCAAACCAGTCAAGAATAACATTAGCTACAAATTACTCTTTAGCAAAAGATAGATGGACAATAGATAGATGATAGGTAGATGGACAGGTAGGTAGGTAGATAGAAGATAGATAGATAGATAGATAGATAGATAGATAGATAGATAGATAGATAGATTGTGGGATTTCTCTTATTAAAGCTTGTTTAGAGGTCCCAAATGGCATATGACACCTTCTCCGGAAGTGGATTTAGCTGTGGTGTTCTATGGGTACAATGCTTAAGGACATCACACAGACGTTTGAACCCTTCCTACTTCTGCCACAGACCTGTAAGCCATCTAGGGAGATGTTGGCATGCTAAGCCTCTTAGAGGTGAGCAAATGGCCCCGGGTGAGACGAGCATGACTGAATCATAGACACTTTGAATCCATCTATGTGCATGCTGGGCACTGGAACATCATTCCCACTGTCTTCTCCAGCCATGTGTGTGACCCCTGGGTAAATGAGTGGATCTGTGGGTTCAACATCCAACCTCACTAACACACATGTTAATGTGTGTGACTGTATGTGGCTCCTAGCAGGAGGGCCCACTGTTTCTGCAGTAGCCTACTCTGTGTTCCTTGCCTCCAGGACTGTTCCCTCCTTCACCCAGTGGCTTCCTAGCCTCATTCTGAGCTTGGAAAGCTGCTTTTTGGTTTTGGTTTTTGTTGTTTTTCCCTGTGATAACAAGTCGCCCCGAAGCCTGCAGTTTCATTTCAGCTTTATTTTAAGAACAGTGGCTGGGCTCATCGCTTGATTACCTTTTGCCAGCCTCTCCTAGCAACTGCTCTCTGGTTTACAATCATGTTGAGCGTATGAAATCCAATCTAGAAGAAAACCAAGCGAGAGTTTTTTTTTAAAACTGGTTTCATGACGATTCACGTAATTACAGAGACGTTTTTAGGTTCCTGAGTCTTTGAGTCCTCTGTCAGATACTTTAGTGTAATCTCTAGTTAGCATTTACGCTGTGATGATCTGATCCTGGGCGTGGCACAGGCTTCCTCTTAGTTAATCCTCCATGCACCTCCTGGGGTGTGTGTATTATTATCAAAACTCATCCAGAGGCAAATGAGGGTTAGAGGTGAGCTCTCTAAGTCGATGCTCTCTGCCTCCTTCCTAGAGTCTGCAAACAAATTCTTCACTTTGGGACCCCTTCTGCAAAGACTTCTAGGAACAGCAGAGCAGTAGTTCCATCCCCTGGTTTGAGAGATGGACACATTCTTATCCCTGTAAGTTAGGGCCAGTTCTTGAGCCTGTAAATGGGTTGGCAAAAGTCTTACTCCCTTAGGTTCCTGTGGCACCGCAGTGAACTAACATATTGTCCCTCTTAGCCCGCTTGCCCTCAGATTTGTCTGCATCTGGGAAGACATTGGCCTCTGTTCCTTCTAACTACGTTTTTTGTTTTGGTTTTCGGTATGTTCTCATGTAGCCCAGGCTGGCCTTGAACTCTACATATACCCGAGGATAGCCTTGCTTTTGCTGGTTTGTTTCAGCACATCTAATTTTATACAGAGCTGGGAATCAAAGTCTAGGCTTTGTCCACTGCAGGCACGAATGCTGCCAGTGGGCTCCAGTCCCCAACCCTTCTAGCCTTGCTATGCGTCTTCTGTGCACCCCACCCGAGTCAAGGGAGAGGAAAAGGTTTCGCTTGCCGTTTGACTTGATTTGACCTGTTACAAGTTGGCTTGTCTTCATCCCTTGCCATCAGATCTTGTATATTGTGTAGCTCTGTGGCAGGTTTCCCAGCCCTGGGAACAATGCACCTTAAGTATTGTAAGAAAGTATCAGAAAGGGTTCTGTTTGCTGCCTCAATCTCTCCTTTGTTTTGTTTTACTTCCTTGAAAGGTGTCAGTTTGGTCAAGCCTGCTGTGGATTGCACACATGTGTGTCTAAATGAGGAGTCTCTGAGCTTTTGCAGATGGGTCCTAAATACTTAGCTGAGTAGGTCATTTGGCTCCGAGGACCAGGGAAGGGCACCGCTATAAACAAGAAGGGCCATGTTTCCTTGACACAGTTTTCCATTTCAATCTTTGATGGCCCTGATGAATTTTTTGAGCATTCTTTTTAATATGTCTGTGTCCTTTCCCTGAACCACAACAAACTCTCCTCTCTGACCCCTGAGCACGTAGAGCATGGCAAAACAATCATCTCACAACTGGGCTCTGTGTCTCACAGGGAACGTTCCAGATCACACCCAAAATCCCTTGGCTACTTTTCCTGGAACGATCAACACACCATAATGTAACGTTAACCTCCTCACACAACAATGCCTTTTAGGGCTGTCTCGTTATCTTTTCCCATGTCAGAATTGGAAGAGACAAGTTTGGGCTCCTCCTGCCTCATTCAGAGGCACGGGCTGATAGGCTAATACACTAAAGTACTGTCAGTTGTCAGTGCTGTAGGGAGGAAGGGAGCAAGCCCCACTCATCTCTTAGGGTCCCAGAGTGAATGAACAGCAGTCAGCCAAACTCCTAAACTTTTCAGAATTACTATGGGGCTTTGGAATCATTAGTGGGAAGTTTGTCCAAATGTGATAGCCTACATCACTTTCTAAGGTCCCTCCCCACCCCCACATAACTGACAGAGCCATCACATTACAAGCAAACACTTTCAGTTAGTCCTTTACTTGCTGTGCTTTTTATATATGTGTGGACCAATTTCCAAAGGCAGAAGATGACATTTCATGTTATCGTTAGGGGAAAAACTCTCTACTCCCTTTTCCTCTCTCTCATATCCTGTTTTTAATAGGTTTTTGAAGTTTTGCCCAAATCTAAAGGCCAGACCATTATCAAAACAAAATCCATAAAGTAGGTTTTCATCATGCACTGATGGCTTCAATTCCCAACCTTTGATATTTCCCACTGGCTTATAAAACAGCCATTCTTGTCAGAAAAAGAACACCTACCAAAAAAAAGGCACAAGCTGTCTGTAGGAAGAAATTTTGAAATAAATGTCTGGACCTACCAAAACAATTTTATTTCATATCGAGTCTTCATGTCTGGGACCTTTCAAACAATCCCATTCAGTGACTGTTACCTTGGCCAACTTGTTGCTGGACTGAGTCTGAGGGTCATAGAATAAGAAAACAATATACCTCAAGGGCTAGGAGGATGACTTGTCCTGAAAGAGTACTTGCTCTACAAGCATAAGGACCTGAATTCAAATCCCCAGCACCCACATAGAAGCCAGAAACCCTAGCATCAGGGCAGAGATGGGCAGATCCCAGGAGCTCACTAGCCAACCAGTGTAATCAAAGCAGCAAGCTCCAGGTTCAGCGAGACCCTGCTGCTGGGAAACAGGACAGAGAGTGATGGAGCAGGACACCTGATATCTTCCTCTGACCTCAACACACACACACACACACACACACACACAGACACACTTGCACACACATGCATACACACACATACATTCTGACACACATATACACTCACACACACTTTCATACAAACACACACATTCTCACACACATATACATACATTAACACACACATACATGTATTTACATACCCATATATACACTCATACACATTCACATACACACTCTGGCACACACACACATACATACATTCACACACACACATGCACACATGCACACATTCCCATACACACACTCTCACACACATATGTACATTCACAAACACATACACACTTGCACACACATGCAAACACACACTCTCTCATACATGCACACACACATACATTCTGACACACATGTACATTCACACACTCACACAAACATACATTCTCACACATACATACACATATTCTCTCACATACACACATGCATTAATACACACACACATGCATTCACATACCCATACATATAATCACGCACATTCACACATTCTCTCTCACACACACACTCTAACACATACATACATTCACAGACACATGCACACATACACACATTCACATATACACACATTCTCTCACACATACACACACACATATACATATACTCACACACACATATACACATTCACATACACGCACTCTCACACACCTATATACATTCACACTCACATACACACACACACACACACACACACACACACACACCTCTCAAGAGACAAAGATTTTAAATGTAGTTCCCTCTCCTTCTGGTTGAACACTCATTTTACCTTGCCTGGGCTGCATCCTTTCTTGTGGAAGCTAAACCACAAGTTTTTCTTCATTCCACATTATACAAGCTTCCTGGTGGCAGACAAATGCATCTGACATCTGTATCCCAACTGATCCACAGTGTTTCTTTCAATCGTATACATTAAATAAAACTCTCAACCTTGACTGTATAGAGAAATAGAATATGAGTCCACCATGAATTTTGGAAGCTGAGGAGATCATCCACTCTATTGGGACACCAGTCATGGCTGCTTTCTCCTGGTCCCCCAGCACCCCTGGGTGCCACCCACAAACTCCCATCTGTAATACCCTCACACCCTCACGATCTGCCTCCCTGTTTCCACGGCCATTCATCTGCCACAATTTCCAGGTCCAATATCCAGCCAGCCTCTTCTGCATTTGATCTGCTTTTTCCAAAGTTAGTTTCAAAATGGAAAATGGAAAGGGGGTTGTTTCTCCAGATGTCCTTAATATTCAGAGGCCCTCAGCACATAGTTGGCTCGCGTGAGCTTGTGAGACAAAAACACTCAGGTCCCCTCCTTTACCAAAGCCGAGTACAGCTTTCCTGGATAGTGATTTTCTTAATGAGAATCAACAGTTTCTGGCCTGGATTTCTACATTTCTCATGGGATTTTCTAATTCTCATATAACACATAGTATGAAATCATTTTTTTTCATCTTCAAAGAGTTGTAAGCAGCTGAGTAGTAAAAAACACTAGCTGCTCTTCCAAAGAATCTGGGCTCGATTCCCAGCACCCACATAACATACAACTGTCTGTAATTCTAGCTCCAGAGGATCTGACATCCTCTTCTGGCCTCTACAGGCACTGCGTGCACGTGGTGTGCAGGTAGACCAAGCAGGCAAAATGTCCACACATAGATAATTCTCATAATCATCAATAACAATAATAATTTGTTTTTAACAATTAGCCATTGTTATAATAATTCAAAATAGAACACTAACCCCGTACAAAACACATGTCACTTAACTATAAAAATATACAGAGAGAAGGTGTCTCTATCAATGAATGTCTTCTCTGATTTTTATTTCTTCATGTTTTATTGTATTAATTTAAAATTTGTTTTTCAAAGTTAATTGATATTAACAAAAATAGCAAACAGTGTCATGTTGCCAAGAGATACGTACCAACCAAAAATAATGTAAGATGGCTGATTTTTAGCTGCCCTTTAGGTCCAGTGACACTGCCTTATCCCATACAGAAGAGCTTCTTCACTCGAATGTCACTGCCACATTCCATACTGAAATGAAAGAACACCGGAAACAGACTGTCTGTAGAACAAGCAGACATGGGACCTGGCAAGTGGGAGGGTTGATACTCACGACTTTCTCTTTGTGTTTTAGATAGGAGCGCAGTGCTACTTGGAATGCTCTGCCCTGACTCAGAAGGGTCTCAAAGCTGTTTTTGATGAAGCCATCCTCACCATTTTCCACCCCAAGAAAAAAAAGAAAGGTTGCCACGGCTGCTGTGTAATCATCTGAAGTTGCCTGAGACCCGCCATGTCTCTCCGCCATGCAAAGAGAGAAGCCAGTCTCTGAGACCCAACGCTAGCCAAAAGGAGGGCGTGACCAGAAAGGAATTCCTGCATCCTCAAAGCCTGTCCCCACACCCTGCCAATTCCCAGCTCAGTATCCTGTAAGCCACTGCCACAGCCCCAAGCCAGCCAGACCATCCACACTGCGCATGGAGAATGCAGAGGCTCGTTCAAACCGTAGGCTGGCGAGGTGTTGGAAGCCGAGTGAAGATCCGTCCAGTATTTCACATCTTCTCTCTCACGGTTATGAACCAACCGGAAGTCATGACGGGCAAACCAAGTACTCTGTCCTGCACTAGTGGCCTTAGTTCATGTCTTCACCAAACTTGGGAATACGACAACGTTTTTTTTTTTTTTTCTGAGTCTTTTACTCAAGCCCCTTACCGTTCATTTATTTCTACTGCAGTTTCCTGTTGTCCAATCACTTGAGCCTTACAAATCCACATCAAAATAACTGAAAGACAAGCTGGATTGTGTTTATGCCAACTGACAGTGGATCTCTGCCAATGTTCTTAGAGCTGCCATGTACCTCTGAATGCCTAATTACAAAAAAAAAAAAATTACAACTTTTATAAACTGACAGACCCATAATGTTTTTAACCTTTTTAAAAGAAAGCATCCTGTGAATTATTACAACTCCCCGAGTTTGGCCAAAGATCAACCTACAAATACTTCAGGTGATAGGGGGTCTGCTCTTGCAAAGCCTTACGGTCATTCAAACCAAAAACGGACTGTCGTGGAAGAAACCGTTTTCTACTCCTCCTCTAAACTGGTCAGGACAATAATAGAGCAAAGCCATCTTCCCACTCCAGGAGAGTGGGCCTGACCCACCCTGTTCACGTAGTATCTTCACTTTTTCTCCTGTGCCCAGTGTATTCCCGGTCAAAGCTTGACCAAAAAAAAAAAAAAAGAGAGAGAGAGTTCCAGAATCCTCCAGGGTCAAAGTGCCTCAACTTTCCTCCTTGCTTTAGGTGAAAGCGTTACTCAGCTCCATACAAGCGTCCATTAAGGACAGTTTCTAGTCTCAGCCAGTATGGAATCATTGCCCCTCTCTTTCTTTCCTCCATACCCTCTCCCAAATGTCCATGGAGAATGGGATTAAGCGGTGAAGCCTGTCCACTGTGGACATTTGGGAGAAGGGGTTTGGCCCTGAGTGGGAAAAGCTCCCAGCGAGGAATCCTGCCCCTGACAGGACAGTTCCAAACAGCCAGGGACTCTCTGTGTTTTAATTAGAAGCCGTGATGGGCCCTGGTTAGCCTTACTTGCTTACAAATGCCCTGGAATTACCCAGGGAAACTGATTTATCATTTTTTTTAACTTTATTCATATCTTAGCAATAAGAATTTATTTTACTCTTTCTTGATTGAAGCTCCCTCTATTGGGGAAAAAAAAACTCTCAATCTTTCTAGTCTTTTCTGCTCTTAGAAGAACCACAGAAGAAAATGTATGGTATGGGTCTTCTTGAGTGTTTCCATGACACCTCTTCAGTCTTTGGGGGGGTTGATTGTTTGTCTGTTGTTTAGAATTTCTGAAATATATTTTTGCTTCTTCTACATGTTAGTACTGTCTTTCTTCTCTCCCATATAATCGCTAATAATTTTCTGAAGCACACATTACATGCATGCACAAATATACATGTGCGGGCACACATACACACACACACACACACACACACACACACACACACAAAGGAAACTTGAGTTCTGTACGCCAAAGCTTGATATTTAGAAAAACAAGGACGGACTGTCTGCCTTCATACATGGAGATCAAATATGCATGAGTCATAATGAATATGCATGAGCCATAATAAATATGCATGACCCATAATGCTCTGGGCTACCACTCATACTTCATACACAGTGATGGGTCCTGGAACACTGTGCTATGAGCCGGTTTTGCTACAACACGGAATGGGTACATCCTGCTGGGGGCTGTTCCTCACTTGTGGAGGAAAAACTGAAAGGGTACGTTGGCTCCACCAAGGAGAATGTGCCAAATGTATGCGGTCAAGAGGCAACTCGCTCCCCATGCCATCATCCCCATAACGGAACAATGAGATTTCTATAGCAGGACCTGATTTGTTTCCCAAAATTGTCTTTCTGCCCCAAGAGTGACTAACAACTGTTCTGAGAGTTAAAGACCAAATGTAAGAGATGCTAACAGTCTCCAGAGTCGACAAACTGGTGGCCAATAGCCATGTGAGAACAGAAACCTGTATGTAGCCCAAGGCTTCCATGTGTAGAGCTGAGGCAACCCCGGCATCTGCTGCCCACCCAGCCCCCTGCAGCCCCAAACTGTACTGTACTTGGCATCACCCATATCTGGTTGTAGTTCAGTGGGTGGTTGGGTAGAGTTGAGTTGTTTCTCCTACAGTTTTCAGCCACATTTTAAGTGTACAGTTTCATGTACTTAAGCTCCTATAGGCAGAATAGCAATCCACTACACTGGTAATAAACTAGTGAAGAGAATTTGACCTTCCCAACAACATGCCTGCAAATTCAGAGGAAACCTCCACGGAATCAAGTAGCTAGATTGACAGATTTTTTTTTCCACTTTGATGGCTGATCGTTCAGTAGAGTTTGATGGACAGCCTAAGTTAAGACGCCTCAAGACCACGTTCACAGTAAGAAGTCTCAACTGATTTCTGCCGAGAAAAGGTATGTTCTAAGGACAACTACAGACGCCATGAAATACCACAACCTGAACCAAGAATTACAAAGGTGCATAGTAAAATCCTAAACCCAGTTCTGATGGGAAGTGGGGTTTGATCCTGTGAAGCCGAGGATACTATGTATGATTAACTATACAAGAATCATTGGGGAAATTTCTGGTCTGTAGGAGCGTTGGCAAGTGAGGTACAGGTAGCCTTCCTCAGTTTCTGCCGACAAGGAAACAGAAGGAAAACAACCATGCCCAGCCCACAGTGCTTACAGGAAATAAACTAAGCCAGGCATAGCAGCTCATGTCTGTGATCCCTGCACTCAGGAAGTAGAGGCACAAGGATTTCGGTCAATTTAAGGCCAGGCTGGTCTATGGGGCAAGTTCCATCCACCCAAGCTACATAGGGAGGCCCTGTCTCTAAATAAATAAATAAATAAATAAATAAATAAATACCAAATACCAGAATGTGAATCTAACAACAACAAAAAAAGTCATTATTTGAGGCTCAGTTTCTATGAGCAACAACCGTAGGTAACATAGCATCCTCCAGAAGAAATATCTGAGTTGAAGCAAACCTCTCAGAATACCGAGTAATTGAGCTGCAAATAGTGGTACAAGCCCATAATCCCAGCAGTACGAAGACTGAGGCAGGAGGATCATGAATTCGAGTCTAGCCTGGGCTACACAGTAACACTGTGCCTCAAAAAGAGCCCACAGAAGCCACGTGACATTCGCCAAGCAAGCATCCCTGAGAGCAAGGGGATGAAGCTTCAAGCTGAGGTTATGTGTCAGTGGACAGATTTGACATTGTGCAGGACATCATCATCTAACAAGTTCATGTAGTTCACGCCTGACTATGAAGTGCACACACTTCAGAGAGAGCTACCGATAACCAGCTATTCTCTTCGTAACCTCCAACCTCACTGATAAGGCTTCCCAAGTATTTGTATCCCAGAAAGTTATCTTTTCTGGAACGTTAGTAGCAAAAAGGAAAACGAGGTCCGGAAAACCAAATTGCTTACAAAGGAAGGTAGGCACTTTGAGAAAAGAAATATCTAGAGAACAGAGAGGAAGTTAAAACTAAACCCAGGGCAGCCCACAGGCTTGCTCCCTCTGGGAGCGTTAGTTAGCTTCCGCCCAGTGTCAGGAGTCCAAGGGAAGACAAGACCAAGAATGTCGAGAGCATTCCATAGGCAGCCAGGCCATAGGAACTCTGCTCTGAATGAAGGTCTCTGGGTGCTCTCTGCAGTTTTAACAGCATGGTGGGGTGGAAGCCTTCACCTCCTCTGACCGTGCAGCAGAAAGTCAAGGGAAACATAAGGCTGACTCTAGAATACTTACTCTCAGGCATACAGGTGACACTGGTGCATGTTCACGAAGACAGCCCTAAATACAAAGGATATATTTAATGCTGCCAGTGCAGACATGTGAAGTACGACAATACAACTCAAGATGCTTCCATGGTCAGGAATAAGCAGAAAAGTATTTAGAACACCAAGCTCTCTGCTCAGCCACCGGGGCTAGGCCCAGCTCTTTGGGGATCAGAGGGTGAGAGAGGAGTAAACCAGGGTCTGGCTCATGTGTGAAAGGATGAGATGTAAGTTTAACAGCAGCCTTTGGCCTTGAGGCTCCGTTCTAAGAATGAGAATAAAAACTACACAAAGCACCTTGGTTGCCATCTATGTTTTACTCCTAAGGAGCTACAGCGTTGTCAAGGGTTGCTTTGATGCATGTACGTTACAAGCACGTTCTACCCTTTTGTATAGAAGCTCATAACACTAAAGCCACAGCTATGAGTGGTCTTCAGCAATGAACCCCAAGGTTTCAGCAAATGTGCTATTTCTGCTGAACGGGACACAGTTAGCGTCCCAGAGGATGGGATACCTGCTGCTCTGTGGAGAAAGGGAAGCTCCACTAGCAGATCCAGCCTCTCAGAGCCTCGACATGGAGTGTTTTGAGTTTGTTAGAGCTTTGGAGGGAAAGCAGAAACGCTTACTGAATACAGCAGTGTCTTAGGCAGTTACTAGATATGCATCTAAAATCACCTTTCCCTGTCGTCTTTGAACATCCGTTAAGCAGAGTATTTTCTCCTCAAAAGAAGTGATGATGGAATGCTGGAGAGATGGCTCAGCGGTTAAGAGCACTGGCTGCTCTTCCAGAGGTCCTGAGTTCCATTCTCAGCAACCACATGGTGGCTCACAACCATCTGTAATGGGATCCGATGCCCTCTTCTGATGTGTCTGAAGTGTACTCATATACATAAAATAAATAAATAAATCTTAAAAAAAAAAAAGAAGTATTGATGAATTCACCCGGTGGATGGCCTTTGCTCCAAGTCAACAGCAGGCACATATAGTATATACTGGGATACTACCCCACTGCAACAGGAGCTGCCCCCACTCACCCACCCCACCCCACCCCATTGGCTAGGAATGGACTTCATGCCTACTTCTCCTCTGAGGTGGAGGAGCTTAGGGTCAAGCACTAAGTTCGCAAGTTCATGGAAGGCTTGCTTTATCTCCAATGATGAAGGCTTGGAAGGAGGCCGGGCTAAGCCTCTAAATCCTTCACACTAGGGCAGTGTCTGCCTTGCATTGCCAATTAAGGAATGGTGCCTTTGCTTCCTCATTCTCTCATTCCTTCCCTAGCTCCATGACACCTGCCTGGAGAGCTCTAGCACCCCCTGTAGACACCCCAGGATCACAGCACCCAACTTGCTCATAGCTGGTGTTCCTACAGTCTCTTACATAACGGTGATTCTCTGTACGAGTTTCATAACTAATGGAATATTACTTCGTGGACACTACCATCCCTTTTATTTCTATTGTTATTTGTATCACATTTTTGACCGTTACGTCATTAAATGGTCTCTTCGCCCCACCCCCTCGCTCTCATTTGTGGGGTCATCAGGGATTTCCATCAGCCACTCGCACAAATAGCTTTCCAAAAGTGATGGAAAAGCTTTCTGTGATGGGAAGTTGCCCGGCTCCTTACAGCTCAAAAAGTGATCCAAGGATGGGCAGCATCAGCACCACCCGATAGCTGGTCCAGACTGCAGCATCTTGGGGCCCAATCCAGATCAGCTGAACCAGAACTTGCATTTTAACAAGACCCCAAGTGATTCAGACCCACATTAAGCATAAGGACAAATTGGTCCGTGAGACGTCCAGGTTCATTACCAGTCTTTATATCCAAACACACAGCTTAAGGATGAGGAAGCCATCGGCGTGGATGGTCTCCCAGATGCTGCCTTGAAGCTACGCCCTAGGTCAATATTTCAATTGTTCGTTTACTGGTTGAATAAAAGGCTGTCAGTACGTTTTCTTTTCGTCATGTGCTACCAGCTGCAGTAAAAGAACATCGAATTTTGGAATCCGGCCGAAAAGCAGCATCTGGTTTGAAAAAAAAAAAATCTGCTAAATCTAAAATATTCTATTCTGGAAGTCATTCCGGTATTTATAAGTGTCCTACTTTGTTTCTCTGTTGCCTGGATAAAACACTGACCAAAAGCAGTTTGGGGAAAGGAAAGGACTAATATGACTTACAGTTTCTAGTCTGTCACCAAGGGAAGCCAGGGCAGGAGCTCAAGCAGAAGCTGGAGTCTAGAACTGTAGCAGAGACTGTGGAGGGATGCTGCTTACCAGCTTCCTCTCCATGGCTTGCTCGGCCTGTTTGCCCAGAGCCACCAGCCCAGGAATGGCACCACCCACACTGAGCTGGTCCTTCCCACATCAATCATTAATCAAAAGAAAAGAAATTCCCCACAGAGATTATAGGCCAATCCAATGGCTGGGTGTGCCTCCCAGCGCTGGGATACAGGAGCACCTTTTTACACAGGTCCTGGGGATCTGAACTCTGATCCTTACACTTGCAAAACAGGCATTTTTACCAACTAAGCTATCTGCCTGGCCCCTCGCTTGGTGAGTTCTAGTCTCATTTCTGAGACGGTAGAATAAAATCCCAGGCTTTCGGCAAACCTATCTTCATTTACATAAAAATGGTTCTATGGAAATAACCAAACGGTAAAGGAGAAACCCCGAGTCTAAGCCTACTTACCTCTCCACCCCTTGTTCAAAGCTTATACCCTTAAATGGACAGGTCCAGGTCACATCCACGGAACATCCTTGGCTCTGCTCTGAAGTTGACTCTGGTCTTGTAATGCTGAAGTCTGCAGGCA
Source organism: Rattus rattus (assembly GCF_011064425.1). Lineage (NCBI taxonomy): Eukaryota > Metazoa > Chordata > Mammalia > Rodentia > Muridae > Rattus > Rattus rattus. The sequence goes on from NC_046160.1 coordinate 89,571,280, forward strand.
GCTTCTATTGGACTTTCTCTCGCATTTAGAGCTGCTAATGTGTCCAAGGGGAGAAGCTTCATTTTGGTTTCTTGAGCTTGCTCAGGTAGGTCCTACAAGCTGAGCAAAATGATCTTCCTAAAGCATTCCCAACGTGTTTTTTTAATACCAGACATCTCAAGTCCCCGGACCCTGAACCACCATCACACATTTTAATTCTGGTGACCATATTACAAAAGGAAACAGAAGCCCAGAAGTTTGAGTCACCTAACTTTGATGGCTCATGTCTCCACGCAGTGAACAGCAAAGCCAAAAGAGCACACAAGGTCTTCAGGGGGGAAGACCATGTCTATCAAAGGGTTAAGCCCTACTTCAAGTGCTTGGTTCTACAGTGGATTTCCTAAAGATAATTACTTTGGAGCATGCCAACATACTTTATTCTGTGTGCACGCAGCGCTTTCGGGGGCTACGTGCGTGTTCTCTCAAATGGTTGTAATTCGTACTTGTGGCTTTACTTTTATTCCTTGGTTGTAATCCTGTCTCCAACATCACTAAAAGGCAATGATCACATTCACCTCAAGAATATCAATATCCTTGTTAAGTCAAGACAGTTTTCCTCTCCAGCAGATTTCAATTGAAAATAGTTGCTTGGCTAGGGATGGACTTCATGCCTACTTCTCCTCCGAGGTGGAGGAGCTTAGGGTCAAGCACTAAGCCAGCAAGTTCACGGAAGGCTTGCTTTATCTCCAATGATGAAGGCTTGGAGGGAGGCCGGGCTAACCCTCTAAATCCTTCACACTGGGGCAGTGTCTGCCTTGCATTGCCAATTAAGGAATGGTGCCTTTGCTCCCTCGTTCTCTCATTCCTTCCCTAGCCCCATGACACCTGCCTGGAGAGCTCTAGCACCCCCTGTAGACACCCCAGGATCACAGCACCCAGCCACAGAGCCCTCCTGGCTGCCCAATATACCACTCCGGTTTATTCCATCCATAAAAATCAAAGAAAGATGATTGTAGCAGAGATACCTGAGGGGCCACCATGTAAAGAAGGAGCACTAAATAAACACAAATATGTGTTTCAATAGATGATCCATTCCGGGAAACCTCAACAGGGTCAGGGAGGTGACTCAGCCCGTAAGGATGCTTACCTAAAACCTGATGGCTTGAGCTTAATCCCTAGGGTCCACAAAGCAGGAGAGGACTAACACTCATGAGTTACCTTCTAACTTACACACATACTCCATGACACGGTACACACACACACACACACACACACACACATATACACACACACATACACACATACACACATACACACACACACACACTCCATGACACGGGTACACACACACACACACACACACATATACACACATATGCACACACATATACACACACATACACACACACACTCCATAGCACTGAAACATACATACACACACATATGTACATATGTGCCCATGCATAAATAAAAAGTAAGTGTAATGTAAATTTTTTAGAAAACAAAAGTTGAATAATCTGTTAAAGAATAGATTAAAGTGGGGTTGGGGACTTAGCTCAGTGGTAGAGCACTTGCCTAGGAAGCGCAAGGCCCTGGGTTCGGTCCCCAGCTCCGAAAAAAAAAAAAAAAAAAAAAAGAATAGATTAAAGTGTTATTTTTAATAGTTTGCTTAAAATTCTGAGGTGGAAAACCAAGAAATATTGGAGTATATTATTTTATTTTTGTTTATTTTTTTTTCCTTTTCTTTTTTCAGAGCTGGGGACCGAACCCAGGGCCTTGCGCTTGATAGGCAAGCGCTCTACCACTGAGCTAAATCCCCAACCCCTATTTATGGTTTTTTTAGATAGGGTCTCACCACATAGCCCAAGCTAGCCTCAAACTAGATCTCCTGCCTCAGTCGGCCGAGTCCTGAGATGAAGGTGTATGCCACCAATACTGGCACTGGGGCACATAATTTTAAAGAAAATATATTTTGAGTGAATGAAAAACTTTATGATGTGCAAATTACTTTGTCAATGCACATTATTTTCAATTAGAAATGTACTTTGTTATCAATAAAATAATTTTATTAACTTAAAATGTAATGAGTTAATTGGGCCATCCCAGAAGAAGTTAATACTTCCTGCTGAGATGAATTACCACGTCAACCAGGAGGTGTGACAAAGCCAGAAGTGAGATGGGCTGTGAGGGTGTCCATTTTTAAACAAACCCATCATGTGTACATATCTGTAGTCCACGTACTTGGGAAGCAGAAGCAGAAGAATCGGGAGTTCAAGATCACCATTCACACTACACAGGAAGGCCATCCTGGGCTACACGAGAGTCTATCTCAGGGAGAGAGAGCAGGGAAGGGAAGGAAAGGAAGGAAGGGGGTTTATGTTCTCCAATCAAAAATGCTCTAGAGAAAGGAACTCCCCCTACTCCTTACCTTCCGTTAACTACAAAATAAATATACTTCAGAAATAAGAAACTGATGAGCAACCGTTTATGGACAGCTGGTCTGGAGGCCCTGGACCACCGTCCCCAGCATCTATTTTCACATCGCCTAGGAAACCAATGCAAAGCCATAACCCTCCCCTCTGGTTTCTTATAATCTTCTGCTATGGCATTCTTTTCTCCCTTAGACACTTCTCTTGTAACACATGATCTGTGCTACAGAAGCCATCCTCTTCCTGAGGTCACACAGGAAATCAGGTAAGCACTTCAGTCTCCATAGGACGGGCCAACCTTCAGGACAGACAGAAATGCTAATGACCAGTCTAACACCCATCAGCTCAGATTGCTCCAAGCAGGAATGACTTGGGAGAAACTTTCCCTAAAGGTACCATTGCCTTGGTCAAACATGGTTGATCTGGGTCAGAGGAGCATGTGTGGCTTATTAGCTGTGTTGGCATGGGCAAGGGACAGGGCCTATGTTGGCTTTTTTTGGTGTCATTGTTCATAAAAAGGCATTAGTAAAATGACACTAAAGTACTTAGTAATGTGGTTGACACAGAGTAACGAAGTAAGACTGAAGTGTTGGTTCAGTCAGTAAGGTGTTTGCCATGCCATCATGAACACCTGAGTTCAGTCCCTAGAACCCACATTTACAAACTAGCTGGGCTGCCCTGTCGGGCCTCGGCAGGAGAGGATGTGCTTGGACTTTTATGTGCCAGGGGTTGGTACCCAGAGTGTATGTGGCGGGGGGGGGAATATTCTTCCTTCTAAAGAGAAGGGAAAGGGTAAGTGGGGAAAGGAGAGTCGGAGGGTGGCACTGGGAGGAAAGGAGAGAGGGGCTGTGATCAGGATTATAAAACAAGCAAATAAATAAATTAATGAAACAAACAACAAACGAAGAGGACTTGGTAGCCCTTTTTTTGTAATCCGAGCCCTGGAGAGACAGAGACAAGAGATGAATCCCCGGACCTCACTGGCCAGCCAGCCTAAAGAGTGGGCTGCAGATTCAGAGAGGGACCTTTCACAGAACAAGGTCAACAGCTCCTGAGAAATGATGTCAGAGGCTGGCCTCTGGCATTCACTTGCACACCAGTGTGTTGTGCATTCCCGTGCAAGCAAACACATATGAGAATTTATAAACGTGGAATTTTATAGATGGTAACAATATTTGCCTCTTTATTTCCAAAACAATACTTTGAACAAAACTAGAGTTAATAATTATTTATGGGAAAGAAAGCTGTGGAATGGAGAGAAGGGAAAGACAGTTATAAATCCTATCTCCTTTTCCTCCTTTTCCTTAGTAACTTTCCTGATTATAATTTGGATTTATTGCAATCTTTAATCCCGTGGACTAGCAACCCACTATCTATTAGGCAGTGCCACGCACTCTGTAGGCCACAGACCTCTAGTCACCATTGTAGTTCTGCTGTCTGTCACGGGAGTAATGTCCTCCTTGCCTCTTACATAGCTACATGTCACCATCTGGTCCCTACAGAGCCATCACCTCTGCTGACACCTAGACATGGCAGCATCCCCTGGCCTAAGAGGACGGTCAGCATGAACTTTCCTGTGCTGGGTGTGCTCCTCACTGAGGCAGCCCTTGTTTCCTGGACAAAGAGGGTGTCTTCTAAACCTCTCAGGGGAACACTGATAGCCGGTAGGGTCCTCTAATTCTGTGGAATAACCCCTTCCTACACAGGCTTGTCTCTGGCCTCAGTACTCTGCCAGGGTAGTTAAAGTGTCTTCTCTTCATTGATAGAAGTCATGATTTCCCCCAAGCTTGCAGGAGCCACCCCAACACCACAGTGGGACAAGGTCCCAGTGTTCTTACCGCCCCTGTACACCCTGAATATCCCTCCACATGGATGTATTCATGCCTCTCTACCCAGTCCACACCAGTGCTGATACCTTCTGCTCATTCCTGTGGTTTGAATTACCCAGGAGCTCCTTCAGTACAGACTTTCATTCCTCCCCACAAGACAATGTCTTTCCCCTAATAATCATCTAGAACACAGGTTCTCAGTGGTCCTAACAGTGCGACACATTAATGCAGTTCCTCATGTTGTGATGGCCCCATCCATAAAATTATTTTGTTGCTACTTCATAACTGTAATTTTGCTACTGTTACCAATCATAATGTAAATATCTATATTTTCCAATTGTCTTAAGCAACCCCTGTGAAAGGGGTCATTAGACCCCTTAAAGGGTCATGGCCCACAGGTTGAGAACTACTGGTCTAGACTATATGGGTTTGTGGGAACTGGTAATGCAGGTCATTTGATGAAGTACTTACCTAGTTGGCACTAAGTCCTGGGTTCAATACCCAGCATCACAAAAACGAGTGCAAAGGCAAACCTAAAACCCCAGCCACTAGGAGACAGAGGCAGGAGGATTAAAAACTAGGAATAATGGACACTAGTTGAGAAGACAGTTTGTCAAAATAACACCCTCCTTAGATCCTCATTGTAGCCTCCCAGCTAGAGGAACCTGCTCTCCTCTGGCAAGGAGGAGCCAGCATGCCCCTCTGTGGGAGACCCTCAAGAGCAGTCAGCTGATTGCTCTCATTCTAGGTGTCTGTGTCTCTGTCCTTCCTATTGGGACCGAGAGTAAGAACAGAAGACTCACCACGGTGGCAAAGTCAGCCTTTTGAGTGACTGGACTGCTCTCCTAGTTAAATCATAGATCTGGTTTTCAGTTTACCTCTTCAAATGCAACTTCCACACCATGCCCAAAGGCCTTCGTCCATCCATACTTCATAATCAACTAATGCCACAGACCTCAGAACTACCACTATCCTGCCTCCATACCTCTCAAACATTATAGAGAAGGCATTAGTGGGCACGAACCTTTCTGTGTGTATCGCATAGCAGTTCCCATCAGGGAAATGTGAGCCAACTTGATACTACAGCCTGCATATTGTCCTGACAACATCATTACTGCCTGCCCCACTGTAGCTGAAACTCCCCAAACATAGCCATGTGGCCTTTCCCATTACCCTTAAATCCATTCCTTATCCTCTTTCAACCTGCTTCCTAGAAGGCCAGCATTTATGGAGGACCATAAGTGGAGGACTTGGTTCCCTCAGTCTCTGCTTTCCCATCTGATTCCCATTTGGTTCAAGGGGATAGAAAGCAAGTAGGTGGGAATGTCCCCCACTCCTCCCACGTCTGTTTGGTAAGTCTCTGCTTCATCCGACTAACAGCCATGGCTCCTGCAGGACACCTGCTCCTCTCCTGTGCTTCCCCTGGTATTTGATGACCACACCCATTCCATCACAGTACCCTAAGGTTGACCGCGTCTTCCAAAGTTATTGCCTCTCCTTATTGGTTTCATTTATTTCCTGACAGAGTTGTTACTAATGCTGTCCCCATCCTTCCTGAAACTGTGGCAAGAGGATGCCCCACCCCAGAAAACCCAGAGGAAGGTCCTTGAAATGGAAGGAACCCCTGAACCATCTGTGACCAGCACCCATTCCTAGCAGAGACCACGGCCTCTCAACACCTTTCCGTGAGGCAACTTCCTCTCCTACCAACACATCTGCTGCCACACATTGAAGTGGCTTTCGTTCAAGTCCTCTGTCCCCAGACATTAACCTCAGCATCCTAGCGCTCGACCACAGTTTCAGCCTCTGCTCTGTACATTTCTGTGGACTCGCTAACTCCTGCTTCAAGGAGCACTCAGGACTCCCAGCTTGGACCTGACAGAGGCTACAGATGACAGGACCTCTGGGACTCATGCTACCATCTGTGTCCCTCACTGAATGTGAATCCCGAGTTAATGAACCCCGGAGTTCCAAGTGCTTTTCCCTATTGTCACACCAAGCAAGCTAAAAAGACTTTTCTGAAAGTTTGTGTGAATTCCGATGACAGAGACCACACTTTATTGACATCATGTGCTCCTGGTATATAAAAGTGAACAAAGGGAAACTCAACCCCCTAAATACCAAAACTAAACATGCGTGCATAAAATTGGAGTTTAAAAGGAAGGCCACAGAAGCAGCTGCCGTAAGACTTCAGAAAAAGCAATCGAGTGCCAGGCGGGCACACCTGTCCCCTCTGAGCAGGCAGGGCCACCTTACTGCCACAAACGCTCAGGATTCTGAGTCTAACTGACTAATTGATTTAAAACGTACTAAACAGGGAAGGGCATCTGTAACTGGTCACCTCACTGTGGCTGTAGGGGAAGCACTCGACCAGGGAATTTAGTATCTGGTGGTTTTAAACCTAAATGATAGCTCCTAATGGTACTTTGTGAGGTCTGTTGTTTGTTCGTTTGTTTGTTTGTTTTTGATTGCAAGCAGACACATCCCTAAGGATCTTGAGAGAATTTTGCTTGGGAGATGAATCAGCCACATCAAAACGCCTTTTCCTAACTGTCTGGGCTGTCCTTGCCTCTTGTTTTGGTAAATCACTGGGTTCAAAGGAAATGGGGTGCTTCTGAAAGAACGCCGTGGATGGGCAGCCCATGTGCCAGGAAGAACGCTCTTTGGTTTTGATCATCCTTTGCCCTTTAATCATAAATCCAGACCGAGCTCAGCATCAGAATGTGAGGATTTAAAGGCTTTCCACCGCTTAATGATACCCAACCCCTTCAAACAAGCAGCACAGTATCAATAGAACCTGGGGGAGGGTCGCAACATACAATTCATGTTCCAAAAGTCAAGCGGGAAGAAAACGAATTTGCAGACGTATGAAGCAGAGGGATTATTCTCGGGGAAGGGCCAGTATTGTTTTACATTTTCAACCTAAGCGTGCTGCACCTGGACCTCGTGCCTAAGCTGGGTAGAGGAAGGCAGGTAACTTGGGCTGGCCCTAATTGAATGCAGGGGTTAAAGCAGATGGATTCCTGGAGCCATGGATGTGTGAAGCTTGGGCCACCAGCTGTGACTGTGCTGGCTTCAGATGGTCTCACACTCAGTGGTGGCAGTGGAACACGCCCCGCAGTCACATCGGACAGCCATCGGGTAGGTGTAGAAGGGGTCGACTCCAGGGGCACAGTTAGGCAGCTTCACCGTCACCTGTCTGGTCTCATTGTAGGTACACACTCGATGATAGGCTTCTATGTAGGGAGGCTCCAGAATGGGTTTCTGTCCCCATGGGTAGAAAACAGGAAAAGCATTAGAATACAGCATCTGCTTCCTGTTCTTGGTGCCGGTCATCACTAGCTGTTTACTTACGTACTGACTCCTCCCACTGTGAATAAACTCCCAAAAGCAGGAAGTTGCTTTGCCCATGTCCTGAGCTTCCACAGGAGTCTACGGTGCACAGGATGCACTCAGTAAATATTTGGCAAACGAATAACTGGTCTCCCTTCCCCTACCGTTACCCCTACAGTCTGTTTATAACATGAGTGAGCCTTTTAAAACACAAGTCAGTCATGGCCCACCTCTGCTCAAAGCCTCTGTAATTTTCCTTCTCACTCAGGGAAAAACATCACAGACACTCAGATTCTTCTCAAGTCCCTGCATTTTCTCCTGGTCCTCTTATTTCTGCTCTGTCGGCTGTGGCCCTGGCCTTGCTAACACTGTCTCCGGTCTCCAGTCACAGTGGTCTCTCTGAGGGTCTTGCACCTGCTGTTCCCTCTGCCCAGAGCACAACACACACCCACACACACATGCACACACCTCCATCATCAAACTCGTACGATTCTGTTCAAAGACCACCTGACCCAGAGCAGCTTTGTCTGATCCTATTTTAAATGACTTCAACCCACCTCCTGGCGCTCCCTTCCCCCTTCCTGTTTGGTTTTGGTTTTGGGGTTGTTTTGCTGTGTTTGTCCGTTCCACACGCCATCCCCTGTATCTTCCTTTTGTGCGTGTGACATTGCTCCTAATGTGGAGTCCAAGCTCCGTTAGGTCAGACACTATTCTCCAGTACCCAGCCAGGCTGGTACCCAGGACGCTTGCAATAGCTACTTACACCTGAATCCACAAACGACTGCAGAGCCAGGGAGCTCCCAGAGTATTCTGCTCTACTGACTAGCGGGTTAGCTCGCTTCCTCCCTTCGAGTTTTGAAAACCTTGACTTCAAAGATAATTCTGCTAGAGAAAGTACAGTGATCACTAGTGAGAGACCCAGCGCCTACAGTCAGCCCCCCTGTGCCTGCCTGCTTCACCACTGCCCGAGACCTAGGGAAAGCTCCTCACTCTTCCAAGCCCTTGTTCCCTTTGCTAGCATTGTCACGGGGCTGGAGGAGGTGATTAGTGCACTGCACAAGCCCTAGCAAATGGTCAGAATTCAATACATGGCATCAGTGGCCCTTAGGAGCGCAATTATAAAGATGTAATAATGAATTAATAATGATAATCTTTCAGATTTTGTTCTGAGCAAAAAAAAGTGTTAGGTAGAGGAATTAGATAGACGATGTGTGCATCCATAAATAAATACATGCTTACGTGCACACACGGGCACATACATATGCAGTTATATGCACACAGGTACATAGAACAAAGAGATGATGCATACGCATATATATGCATAAGTACATGCATGCATAGATATACACATATATATACATATATAATATATATTATATATGCAGGTGTACACCTAGAGATGACAGACAAGCCAGCTCAAGATGAAATTCCTGCCTCAATCTCATAAAAATGGCAACCTTTCCTTCTACAAGGACCAGGAAGAAGATATGTTTCTCTCTCCATTCTGTGTCTCCTTACTTTCAGGATTCTGAGATTCTAGAAAAATTGAGTACTCAGTTAATTGTATTTCAATTTTATAAATTTTATAAATCTGTCTCATGCAAGATTTGGGGTGGGCTTAGGTAAAAAAAAATGTGTTATTGGGTTGGGGATTTAGCTCAGCGGTAGAGCGCTTGCCTAGCGAGCGCAAGGCCCTGGGTTCGGTCCCCAGCTCCGAAAAAAAAAAAATGTGTTATTGATCTGAAATTCAAATTTTTTATTTTACTTCACTTCAGATTGTGGAATCTGAGGTGGAAGGTGGTTAATGGGTCTTGAGTTGGTTGGTTGGTTGGTTGGTTGGTTGGTTGGTTGGTTGGTTGGTTGATTTAGGGGGGGGGCAGGGTTCTTTTGGCTTTAATTTTGCTAAATCTGGCATCTTTGAAACCCAGGTTGTGAGAAGTCACCATTTTCAGCAAAAGTCAGTGCTACAGGTCATGAACACTCTCTAGTCAAGCCAGCTTCGAGATGTGTGTACCCACTCTAAATGAAAGGCCAGACAGAACTGAGTATAAAGGGACAGGCGGGATCTAACACTGGATCGGGACAAAGGGGAAAGAGTTGCGGCAGAGCCTGGGACTAGGCCTCCCGCAGTAGGCAGCTTCTGGGTTCTTTTGGGTAACTGCCTGACTTCCTTGCAGCTGAGAAAATACAGGAAAGAGATGTGGTCACAGGTTTGGACTAAGAATTTATCTCCAACTTCGCATTGACTCTGACTTTGCAGCCGTTCCCTCTTGACTCCTTCCTTGAGATCTTTACAATGGGTAAATAGCAGCACCTGCTCTCCTAGAGATGCCCCCCAAACACAGAGCCATGGAGATCACATGACAACCTCAGCAGTGCTCTGGAAGGAGCGTTACCATGGTTTTCAGATCATATGGAAGAAGCCAGATAATTGTGCGGTCACTTTTAAAATCCAGAGGGCAGGGCAGATATGCCGGCTTCCCCCTCCATCAGGAAGCTGTGAACACTTGAAATCAAGTATCCGTCCCTGAGGACACTGCCACCCAAGCCCATTGAACTACTCACCTCCCAGGTCTCACAGCGACCCCAGCAGGCATCTGTGGTGATCCGAAGTCCCCTGCAGCCTGGCTTCTTGGCCACGAAAGTGAATTCCCTCACAGCACATCCCACGAAAGTGTGTAGGTTCCCGCCGGAGCTGCTGAGGACAGAGTCAGAGCCACCCAGAAGAAGGAGAGCCGCAGCACCAAGGACAAGGTGTACCAGCTTCATGCTATTCCCGGGGAGGGAAAGGAAACAAAGTTGAACATGCCCAACTGCTCGTAGTGTTACCACCCACAGTTGGTGGCCACTCTCAAAGAGACCTTGCTCTTAGCATTACAAGGAGTAAAAATGAGCTAAAGGAATTGGCCAACTCCAACAGCGTCCCCCTAACCAGCTCCAGTAGATAGTCAGTCATCCTCTCTAGACTCCCTACCCTCAAACCCATCTTCCTTGGCGAACTCCTGGCGCTGATTTATACATAAAAGGAATTTATCCCACTGAAGAATAAGGGACACCAAAAGAAATGTAGAGCCTAAAACAATACACAGACACACACCTCCTTTTTACCCACGTCCAGGGCAAGCATGTGTCACGTTAGAGCTTAGCACACAGGTCCAGGGCACACATGTCACATTAGAGCTTAGGATACATTTGCAGTTTCAGTGTCATGAATGGAGAATGAATGGAAGAAGCAGATAAGTACTAATAATGGTGTGTCCTGGAAATGTTGTTGCTAACCCAAACTACCATACAGGAGATAGTACAAACCCTGGTGCCTGCTGTGGTAGTCACTCCCCATAGAGTACCTCTGCCCTATGCTGTGCAGTCTCTAGCTGTGACTCCCTTTAAAAGCAAACAAGGGAAAGCTAGTTGAAGCTTCCTATGAAGTCTGTCCTCTCTGTTTCTTGGTCCTTTCTGGTTAGTAGCACACAATGGGTCCTTCATGGTTGCCCACTGCACAGAACATACATGGTCATCATGTGTGTTGAATGTTCCAGGTCAGTGCCACTCAAGAGGGACTACCTTTCCAAAGCTACTCTCACAGTTCCTACTAGTGTGGAATGTTGTCATATGGATGCCATGGGCTTCTCCTCAAGAGGAAGGGGTTGAGAGATGGAGAGACACTTACCTGATCTTGCTGGAATCAACTCTTCTTGGAGAGCTGAGACTCGTGCCCCGGGCTTTCAAAAGTTTCAATGAGTGAAGAAAGTTTATTCTGGGTAAGTCTCTCTCCCTTCTGTTATCAGGTTGCCTGATTACTCAAATATATAGAGAAGGTCTTGTCAATCAAAACAAAAGAAAGGCCGATCCTTACAGGAACTATTGAGCACATCAAAGCCGTGGAGTATAAAGCCAGTCTCTATTTTCCAAAACTGATTCACTTCAAGGGTGGTGTTTTGTTTCTTGACATCACAGGATGAAACAGAAAGTTGCCTTGGTGGGTGACATAATCCCAGGGAGACAGTCAGAGGTAGTTCACCTGGTTCTGAGAGAAGTGCCCTGGGACAAGATGGATCAGAGTTTCCCTCATCGTAACCATGGCTGCCTGCCTTTGAGACGGTAAGCCACTAGCAACTTCTGGCAAGTCTTTTCCTTGCATTTACAACAGTGAAAAACAGCTAGACAATAATTCTCACTTGGAAACAACATGGCATCCATACTGACGCACAAAAAGACACTTTAAAAGTCTTAAAAAAATCATTTGACTAGTAACATTAACAAGGTCTTTAAATGAATCACACAGGCAGATGCAGAAATATTAGAAATAATTAGCTTCATGTAAGGGAATTAAAAATGATTTTTAAAATTTTTTTCTATATTCTTTTAGGAATTATTTTTTACATGAGTCAGGATTTTGTTTTAGAAAGTTATCTAATGTTATGATTTTAAAAATTAAGGTAAACCAATATTTGTCTACACGTATGGCATAGAAGGGCATTCGATGATGCTTTCATGAAAATGTCTTACACTTCTGGTCTCGAAGAGCCTAAAGCAGCACCGTCCTTCTGAGTAGGGGCATAGTTCAGATTCTGTTCTACAATAACGGCATGTCGACGGGTTAGAAAGCTTCTCGTTTGTGGCCCTTCTTCTGGGTGTTCTAAAAAGTAAATGAAGCAGACATCTGTGCCCTCGGGAGTTTACATTTCACAGCAAATCATGACATACCCAGAGAGGCTCAAGATGCATATTCAATGACCAGTGACACAAAATAAAGAAATTAAAGCATACCCATTTTCTACACAGAAGGATTCTTAAATAAATACAGCCATTGCTAAAGGTTTGCTCTTCCAGATCACGTAAAAACAATCAATGGACCCCTCGATGTTTCACCATCCCTGGAATCAGGTCATTTTATAGACGATGGGAGCAGGCTTAGACAGAGGACTTTCTTCAGTCCTTCAGTTTGCTCACAGAAGAGCCAGAGTCGGGACACTGTGGGGACAGACAGTGCACCTTGCTGTGATCTTCCTAAGTTGCTAGGTCAAGGGATAGACAGCAAGTAGGAACTGCTGTTCTGTGCAGGCCCTTTAGACTTGGCACATCCATACTGGCCTGTAATCTCACAAAATACAGACAGCCAAGGGAGGACAATAGCCCCCATTCTCCCACAATCCCCAGCTCCTTGGTAATGCAGCATGTCAGATCACCTACATCCATCATTGACAGCCCAGTGAGGACTTTTGCAGTTACCACGGATGTTTCCACTTGGTAGCCGGACTCTGCTAGACACAGACATGCATCGTCCTCAGCTTCCGCCGTACTGTAAAGATTTCTCATTCTCTCCTTTTCTTTTGAAAGAGACGGCGACTCTGTCATCTTTTTTAACTACCTTCTTCCGTAGCCTTTAACAAGACAAGAGTTAGCAAATGAGTTTCTCCAAACAACTGTAGCCAACAGGAGTGGCTGCATGACCTGCGGTGTTAAGGTAGCTACAAGTAGTCCAAGTAGAGGGGATATAAAGAGGGGTGGTGGTTGGGTGCCATGTTTTGCCATCCTGACATTCTGCCTTGCCACATGTCTCAGCAGGGACAGAATCAGAGGTTGAGGCAACTTTGAACCCTGAGTCTTCAAGGCACATCCTCTCCCACTGAGGCCAGACAAGGCAGGAGGGCAGAAACTTAGTCCAACTACAGTGGTTAGACCTGACACCTTTGGAACCCCTTCAGCCAGCTGCCAATCAAAATACCAAAACCATAAGGTGGAGAAAAGATAGCCCCCCTAGCAAACAGTGGTGGGGAAGTTTGCTATCCACACATGATGCAACACCAAGACTAGATCCCTCGCTCTCACCTTGTACAAAAATCATTCAAACTGGATCAAAGTGTTAATGAAAGGCAAGCAACTTTCAAACTACAAAACCCAAGAGAAACATGCCAAGGCATTGGCATGGGTGATGATTTTCTAAGAGGATTCCACTCCAGAAATTAAAAAGCAAGAGCAGCAGAGGGAATAGCAAAGGTTAAGAGGCCTTTTCTTCTTCACAGCAAAGAAAATGATTGGTAGAACAAGTGACGTGCCTTATCCTATCCATGGGGTGGGAGAAAGTCTTCGCCAGCATCTGCCTGACAGAGGACGAGCATCCAGAATGTACAAAGAACTCATAAGGAACAGAAGAACAAAGGGTCTCACTAATGAGTGGGTGCACAATCTGAATAGACACTTCCCAAATGGCCAATAAAAATAAAAGCAATCATCAATATCTTTAGACACTTGGAAAATACAAATCAAAACTACACTGTGGTTCTATCTTATCACAGGCAGCATGGCCATCACCAGGGAAACAAACGAAAAACAATAAATGTTAATGAACTTGTTGTGGAAAGGGGACATTTACATAGTGTGGAGGATACGAACTAGTCCAGCCACTGTGGAGAACAGGAGGAAGATTCTGCTAAAATCTAAACTAAAATCTAAGCTAAGCTAAAAACCAGAGCTCCCATATGATCCACCCATCCCACTCTTGAGTATACGCCAATGGAGTCCAGCCGTCGTGCAGCATCGATCTCGGCCTGCTCACACTTATTTACACTATTTACACTATTTACAACAGTACAGACAGGAAAGCAGCCCAGATGCCAGTCAAATGATGAACGCATAAAGAACTGTAGCATAGCTCGCAGTATCAGAAGGTACTGCAAGCCCCAGAGGAAGAAAGACAATCAGCCGTCCTACCCAGACATTAAGCCTTTGAGCCAAAACAGTGCCCAGCCCAGCGAGGTATCCCTAATGGTTCGATAACGGCACTTTTGTCTTGGGGCTACTCCTCAGCTATCCAATTAGACTCCAGGCCTTCTCAATAGAGGGAATTCATACCTGCGACTGTAAAGCCAGCTCTACCCATGGCTGTAGAGGGAACCTCCTAGTACCTTTTTCTTAAACCAATATTAATTCCTAACTGTATTCTAGATGCTTATCTTTATACCCACAGATAAGCATACATCTTACCAAAGAAACTTCTTTTTGAGAAAGATGGACGTTACCACAGAGATGAACAACTAGTCAAAATGCAAAGACTAAATGACCATGGTGTGCCAATCCCAGCTAGCACAACGACAATATAATGTCTGAGCCTAAGGCTCAGGGAGAATTGTGAGGAAAAGGCAGAAAGGTTGTAAGACCAGAGAACCAGGATGTCTGCTGCGAGATAGTGTCTTCTAGACGTGACAGGAAAGCTGTACCCATGAAATGTCAACAATATGGCTTCCTAAACAAGATCTGCATAGTGACAACACTGGGTGACATACCAGCACAAGGCCACACCCCTAGATGAAGAGCTACCAATGGTTGCCAAGAGAGGGGGAAAAAATCCAGTTTTCTCCAGGGGTGAGCTTCCTGATAGGTTATCTAGTCCCAGGTGGTTAGCAGTAAACACATGTACATTGGAGCAACGATAAACAGACTCATGTGTCATGTACACATGTGTGCATGTAACAGTAAATAATTAAAGGGGAAGAGACTATGAATTTGAGGGAGGGGAATATGGGAGGGACTTGGAGGAGAAGAGGAAGGAGCGAAACAGTGTGGATACAGTTCTCATGTATGAAGTGCTCTAAAATTTTTAGTCAAACTTTTAAAAGAAGTGAGGGCAGTCATGAGATGTGTTGGAGTTCTCACCACGCTTTCACGTGTGTCTCTGTTTTTGAACTGTGCATTTTGATGGCATTTTGAAGCACAGGGATTCCGCATGGGTCTCCAACATGCCACATCACCTTGGCTCCTCATAGAGTAGTCATGGATCTCCTCAGCTTTACAGCAATATCTGCTGCACCCATGAGGTGCAGATCAAAGCCTGGTTCTTCCTGTACAAAATAAAGAAGAAAAGAAAAAAGGATTCACAGAAAAGAAAAAAAAATTAAGACCATGAGCAAGCACCTCACAGGGCAAGGAAAGCCAGGCAGGAAGTGAATGATGAGATACCCCGCCTCTTTAGTAATGGGGGGCGCTGCGACGTCTTGTCTCCTCAAGGAGACTTCAACCTGTGGGATGATAGAAGCATCTGGCTTTATCGTTTGGCTTTGGTGGCTTTCCATTTTCAGAACCAGATGATGGTGGCTTCAGCTCTATTGCGCTCAAAGCCCCAGAACTCCAAGCGCTCCACGTGAATTGAGAGAAAACATCTGAACGTTCCTGGATCATGTTCATTAAGCCAACACCTTCAAAACATAAAGAGGGAGTCTAGGGATGAAGGGCACTCACTGGTCAGTCAATCCAGCCTGTTCCCAAGGCAACCGTATGCCTGAGACAGGCACCCTGCCTCCAATAGAACTGCCTTCTCTGTATGCTTGTTTGTTTCGTTTCGTTTTCTTTCATTTCATTTTGTCTTGCTACTTACAACATCTATGAAGGCAAGGACCTCATCTGGGCCATTTGTCAAGTTCATTGTATTGCCAAGTTCATAGAAGGAGCCAGGTATGCGGTGTTGAAAAAGCAAATAACTGAGTGGTTACGAGAGTTGATCCAGTGGTTAGGAGCACCTGCTATTCTTGCAGAAGACAGAGATTTGGTTTCCAGCACCCACATGAAGACACACAGCCACCTGTGACTCTAGTCTCAGATGAACCCGTGCTCTCTGCTGGCCTCCTTGGGCACTAGGCATACACGTAGTGCACAAACATACTATGCATACACATAAAATAAAAAACAAATATTTTACACGCCCCCACCTCCCTCTTGAGACCCCCGTCATGTCATCTGTGAGATGATGGGCTTAGACTATTATGACCTTCTTAGTTTATACATGATATGGTTTTGAAAGAAGGTGGAGAAAGGAAGGAGGGGGGCCTCTGGGAGGTGGTTACGTCAGGTCTCCGAGGTAGAGAGGCCAAGCTTGAACCTTTATTTTATAGGAAGAGGAGAAAATCAGAAGACACACATCTGCATGTGTACCACCTGTCTCCAACTCTGGATGCTCTGTCATCTCAAGACTGTCACTGAGAAAACCATCATCTGATGTAGCCCTTAATTCTCTGTTCCTAGAACACAATCATAATGCCCCTCTTTCTTTATAAGAATACCCATCTGGGGGGTTGGGGATTTAGCTCAGTGGTAGAGCGCTTGCCTAGGAAGCGCAAGGCCCTGGGTTCGGTCCCCAGCTCCGAAATAAAGGACCAAAAAAAAAAGAATACCCATCTGGGGATTCAACTCCCTCTTCTGACCTCTTCTGGCAGGGGGCAAAGATGTGAATACAGACAGACAGACGGACACTCATACATACAAAAAAATAGAATAAATCCATCCTCTTTCAAAGGTTTGATCAAAGTATGTTTCTACATTGCTTTCCAGGGTGCCTGTCTTGGTGTGTAGGCAGAGAATGTCATTTCCCTTCCCTTCCAGGGAAATGCATCATGTACCCCCCCCCAATTAAAAACTGCCAGTAAAACACTGTACCATGCCAAGAAATGTTAGGCATATCCTGATTTCAAAGACATTAAACGTCACAGGGTGGGTGCAAAGGAATCTAAGATTAGAAGGGGCAAATTGGGGTGGGGGCAGCATTCAGAACCAGAATCCTGGGAGGGGGGCTTGACTTTCTTCACTGTTCAACATTGGTGCTTTGATCTGACACCATAATTAATATGCTTCTTCAGCCCAAGAAGCAGATATGGTGGAAGGTTCCATTTAACCCTTAAGGTCCAGTTTACCATTGCTGGAAAGTCAGTATACTGTAAGTTCACGTGAACAGTCAAGCTGGTTCTGCCAGCCAACACATTCTGAGTGCCCATCTTACTCCAGGGACTAAACTGACTGCTCTGTCACTTAAAAAGACATCCTACGAGGATAGGAGCATCCAAGCTCCTCCGTGGCTCCCTGCTGCTCTCTCAGAATGCACATTGTCTGCCCGAGGGTCAAAGTAATTACTGCCATGCCTCCCATGGGTGATTTAAAAGCCACAAATGAAATTACACGTTTTAAGGGACTAATAGAATCAATCACTTTCTACAAACAGCTACAAGCCAGGTCAGTCTCAGCCCTTACAGAGTTAGAGATTGCTTTTCCTATCTCTTATTTGAGAGGAAGGAAACTTCTGGGCTCACAAATGAAGATGAATAGTGAAGGCTTTCAGAAGAAATTAATTCTATTGGAAAGTCAATTCTTCTTCTGACAACACTAGATATTTGTGGGACAGCTCTTGGTGTTATTGACTCAAAGAGATAACATTTGTCCTAGATGACGGTGCCGTTGCTATGGTAACTTCTTTTAACAAGACTAAAAATAATGAAGCCTGTGTCTAACTTTGCTAGGACAAGCCAAGCCTTTCTCCAGAACCATCTGAAAGAAGGATCTGTCGGCTGCCACAGGTTTATTTTGAATTAAGGGGCACGTCATTTAGGGGCTGAATTGTTTTTATTTCCGCCTGACTCTGCCACTTCTGGATATCGTGGCTCTGAAGGGCACGGCAGGCACATGTCTGACCAAGAGGAAAAAAGATGAGTTTAGTGAGTCACAAAGAAGCTTTCTTTATTGCAAGTGCATCCTGTATTCTCCTTGGAACAGGTCCACAAGGCTTCTGGGTCCCCAAGCCCTACTTCGGTAATTCCACCAGCAGTCTCACAGACAATGGCGAGACTGTTCTCAGCTACACGTGGAAGCAATAGAAGAACTCTATTTGGTAGATATGGACTGTATTCACGAGGACTCCTGCTCTTGGCCCCTTAGTCTTCCCAGATGTGCTGTGGGTGGAGAAGGGAAGAGGAGATCCTGACTACTCTGCACAGCACTCATTACATCACTTCACAGGTATGAATCAAGAGCCTACTATGTGCCGGGCACTTTCTCCCTTCCTCAACTCACATGTATGAATCAAGCACCTACTGTGTGACAGGCTCTTCCCCCTCCCTCAACTCACATGTATGAATCAAGCACCTACTGTGTGACAGGCACTTTCTCCCTTTCTCTTTCCTTCTTTTCCTTCCATATTTTATTGAGCACCTCCCTGAGTGTCACAGTTACAATGAGCACATATAGTGTAGTTATGAATAAAGCTGGGAACATGGTGATGTGCAATTATTCCTTGGGATTAAAATACTCCCTCCTGGAGGGACCAACGAGGCTGCCAGATTCATGAAACTCATGAGAAACTTTATAGACTCAGGAAACCTGCAAAGCATACAAGACTCTCAAGTGCCCTTCCCAGGTTAGATAGTATGGGGGATCCAAGAAATGCTCATGGAATGACTGGACTGCAGTTCTTACATAATTTAGAGACAAGTCTTTGTTTAAATAAAGTTTTCAATAAAACCCATTGAACATGAATCATTTACCCTTATAGATCCCTTACAAAAAGAAATTCTAAGAGCTGGAATTGCCCTGTGGAATTACGACACAACTGGATAGACTGCCAAATATCCTCTTAGTTTGCACTCATCCACACACTGACCCTCCATGTGGACGAGAACCTGTTACTCCAGGTTCCTCTCATTTATTTATCAGTGGCGTTTGAAGTTTTTATGAATGCATTCTAGTATCTCTTCAAACTTAAGATCCAGTGATATTTCACTTCTCTTTTCTTGCATAATTTACATCCATTTCTCCCTTTTTAACTGCACTGTGAACCTTTTTTATATTAATTTGTTGGGATACTTTGATATGTATCAAGAATCTAGTCATCTGGATACTAGTATATAACCTAACCCTCTGTAGCCTGTGTGAACATCCCCCACATGTGTTATATGTGTGCACATACAACATACATACATACATACATACATACATAAAAATAAAACTTTAAAAAAATATATAAAATGCTGTGCAAGGCAACAGGGAGAGGGACTTCCTCATTCCAGACAAAGGCTACTCCATGTAATGAGGGCCTTTTTCCTGTTCACTGAGATCTTCCTCAGTGATTACAGCACTGCCTGGACTATGAATTACTGAAACCGCCTGTTGAATGATCACTAAAGACACAGCAGAGAGCATGGTGAGGTTCTGGTTCCTCTCAGCTTGGAAGAGTGCCTTCTACTGAAGAATCCTAGAGGACGGGGCAGCAGGCAGGGTGGGGGCTGGGTCTGCAGGAGACCCTATGGGGCACAGTGAGGGAATGGACTGGACCATCAGGAAGAGGTGGCTTCATCCCCAGCTTCAGCTGATGGATGCCATTCAGGATGCACCGAATGAAGATGAGACATTGACAGGGAAGGAATTCAAGTGCATGGACATGTTGGGGTTTCCAGTAACCACTCTGTAGAAGTGAAATGAGGAGAGGTAACTGACCTAGTTACCAAAGTACCAGAAATGAAATAGAATCTATTACACCCAACATGCGTATGCTTCAATATGTAGTCTTTGATGAATACTAGTGAACTGGTGGGTTGCAGTGTTTGTTTTGTTTTGTTTTGTTTTTTCATGCTAAGGTCTGAGACCCTATAATTCTTAGAACATCACATTCAAACTCACCATAGCTCAAGGGCTCAGAGCTACATGAGGGTCAATCGTAGTGGGCCACCAGGTCTAGAGAGTTTAGTTCTGTCTAGTCCTCACCCTGTGAAGAACCTATGAAGTAAATATCAAACTTCACAAGAAAACTGAGGCTCAAAGATGTTAAAGGAATTTGCTGTAATCTTCCAACCACACAGGCAGAGAACTAGGATTCCGATTCTGCTCTGAGTTTGAGCATCACAGGTAGCTATAGGCACTTGTCCAGTGAGAAACCTCAGCCTGCACTGAGGGTGTCACTGGATCTACCTTAGAAATAACCAAGAGACTGGGCCTTGGTCAGAGATACTTCTTATAGCTAACTGAGGCCAACGCACGCACGCATAACTGACCTAAAAGCCAAGAGTAAATGGTGATGGATTGGCCAAGCCTAGACAGGACACTGGAGCCACCTCCTCTGAGGTACAGGGAACATCACAGGAAAGAAGGGATGTAAGACTCAGAGGACGGGGGAGGGGATGTACACCATCAAATGATGTCTCCTGACCATGACACTTACAGACTCACTACAGCTGTGGTTATCCACATCAAACCGAAACCGAACCTGCCAAGATTTCCCCATGGATGAGGGAGGGCGTGAGGGAGCCGCTCTGTGAAAAGCGGCAGCTAACGGTCACTGTGGGAGAGGGTATCGTTTTCTTCAGTGCTGTACCCACTGACAAGCTGTCTGTGCTCCAGTTAATAACACCCCACTCATGTTTGTGCACGCACCCTTAACTCAGCTCAATGGGCCACACACAAAACAACGACTTGAAAGTAGGAAGGGGACGTATTGAGAAAAAGGGTGTCAGCAGAAGAGGGGGTGAAGGGGCAGTGGGGGTGAAAACAACTAAAATTCACTGCATCCACGAAACCGTCAAATAATTTTATTTAATAAAAAAAGTTTTTTTTTTTTTAAAGACAAATACCCGAGTGCTTGCCAGCTGAACCTAGGCCAAGAGCACACAAAAAATCTTAAGTTTAAGGTAGCAAGGGCCCATGGGAAAGACTTTTTTAAAAGACTTTATCAAAGTGCTTATTTATCCAGAGCCAAGATTTCTGATCTGCTGAGCCTAATGACTTCTCTGAGAGGCTCGGGCTCTGGAATGGGCCTTTGTGGCTGACTGAATCACCACAGAAGAAATTGCGTCAAACTGAATCAGAGAGAGAAATGCCTCCCGAGTTGAGATGGCCTTGACAATCAGTGAACGATGAAGCCAGAAGAATAATCAACTCCAGAGAAGAGAGACTAATAAAAATCAAAAAACATTGGGAGAATCTCATCACGATGCATCCAAGTGGAAAAAACTCAGCACCTCAGGTCAGACAGGCAGAGGCTGACGAGTAGGAAAATACAATAAAAGGTCACGAAGCCATGACGGCTGGGAGCACACTCACCAGCAGGATTTGTAAGACTAAGACCTTTCCTGTCTGTGCCGGTGGCTTCCTGGTTCTGGAATCAGTGTCCCTTGGGATCAGTGATACCCATGCCCTACCCACCCAAGGCCTATACACTGGAGATGTAGACCCAAGAACAGAGCAGAGCAAAGGCCTTTCAGCCAAGATCATGAGGCAGAATGGAGAACGGCAGCGGTTCCGAGCAGTCAGCACAGACAGAGCCTGAAGAGTGGACATGAACCTGTCAGTTCCAGACATTGGTACCTCACTGCCTCCTTCTCCCTACGTGGGTGTCCAGCACCATTGTCCCCAAAGACATTGTCTTCTGAAGCTCATTATCTTTCCTTCAGCCCACTTGTTTAGTCTTGCATCTTCCACCTCTGTAAATATCACTGAAGATTCATTGAAGACAGCTACCTGTGGCAGATCCCTACACAGGTACATGCATGCACACACACACACACACACACACACACACACACACACACACACACGTCTTAGACTGCCTACTTCAGCACCCTTGATGACCCTACCGGTGCCTGACTCCTTCTTGGTTCGCTGTAGCTAGGAAGACCCTTTCTCAGCCTCATCCTGACCTGTATACTCTAGCTGAAACTCTCCACTCTTCCTCATAACTCAACACAAACCACAACCCATAACAGGGGCCCTCTCCTCCTGCCCCTCCTGAAGCTCATCTGTGCCTCCTCTGGCTGTGACACTGACCCTTCTTCCCTTGCCTCAGCTGCTGCTGCTCTACCTCTGGGCAGTCGCTTGGTTGACGCTCTCTTCCTTCAGCCCTCCCTGACCCTTCACACACGTGTGACATGGGTGTGCACACCATGCATGTTTCTCACACCAAGCACCCCCCTGCAAGGTCCCTTTCACACCCTGCATCACCAACACCCCACTTGCTTCTACTTCCTATGGAACCAATGGCTCCAAGTGGCTATGCTAGATTCTTCCACTCATGTCTTCATCTCCAGTGGCTGTGGAAAGTAAGCCCAGCCAGTTGGGTACCCGAAGAAATGTCTAATGCCGATGTAGAACTTTATCACCGCTCTCTCCCAAACTTAAAACTTTGTCATAGACTTTGACAGAAAAGTCATAGATATTTCCAGAAAAGTGAAGTCAGGCAGCCAAGATTTGGTTCCATATCTAAATGTGAGTTTGGAGGAGGTCGGTAAGATGTCCTCACAAAATGACAAGAGTTCAAGTCACGTGTGAGCTGTGAACAAACCTTAGCAACCAGCACCCTGCAGACACTGGCCTGGGTAGCAGGACCAACCTCATATCCTCTGTCTCCCTTCCCATCATGTGACACTGGGCCTCCCATCTGAGCAGGACCTTCCTGTGTGAGTCCGTGGGTTTGTTGGATTCTATGACTAATCAATTACTTAAAGAGGAGAAAATGAAGTATTTTCCTCTTCAGAAAATATGGAGGATATGAGAACTCGATTTGATTGACAGCCTGCCATTTGGTTCGCCTACCTGTTCTTCTCTGGCTGTTTGGGAGAGGGGAGCTTGGCTTCTCTGACAGCCTGATGGGTGGTGACATAATTGCAATAATCCTCTCCCCTTGGGGGCAAAGCAAACTTCATAATGAAATCACTGTGTCTCAACTTCCAATCGCTGGCACTGCCCTCTTGGCCTTGTTCCTGTCCAGGACCCTGGAAATAAGAGGCCTACTTCAAGCACACCCAGCGCTGTTGTTAATGCTCTATTTTCTAAATTGTCTTGAAGATCAGTGAGCCAAGTGTGAAAGCTCTAGAAACGCTACACACACCACACCACACCACACCACACCACACCACACCACACCACACCAACGTAGAGTTCAACTCTATATACCACAATAATTAGGAATCTTGTGCCTCCATTTTAAAAAATCTTAAGACTTTTACTTTTCACCCCAATCTAATCCTTCCCTTTAATTTGGTGATGGAGTGGGTCAGCTGGGGTGAAAAATACTTATCTCCATTTGTACTTTCCCACAGCCAGTACAGAGAAAATGCTTGTGATCTCTCTCCTCACTGGAAAATAAAGATGGTGGTTCGATATCCTGAAAGTTTAGCTTTCTGGTAGATTTGATCAGCTAGGGTGGCTTCGGCGCAAGTCCCAAGCACAATCCACCAAAAATGGCAGAAGCTTCATAAATGTCAGCAACAGAAGATCTAACACCGGGAACGCCATTCAACGAGGTCATGGGGACCCAGGTCGGTCCCTGTTTTCTGCCCTGCTGCCCTCTAAGAATGGACAGGCCACTTCACTCAAGCCTCTGTGCTCAAAACAGCACAGACGTAAAGAGGAGAAGAGGCATCTCGTTGCAAGCATCTCTCTGTAATGTTTTTTTGAGTTTTTTATGTGTGTTTGCCTGTGCATGCATGCAGTATCCACAGAGATCAGACAAGGGTGTCAGATCCCCTGAAACTCGAGTTACAATTGTGAGCCAGCGTGTGGGTGCTGGGAATTGAACCCTGATCCTCTGGAAGACAGCCAGTGCTCTCAACCACTGGTCCACCTCTCTTTTTAAAGAGAACAGATAAAACAAGTTTCCTCATAAACTTCCTCTTTACTCACATTGGCCAGTGCCCGGTCACGTGGTCATGCTCTGCCGTGAGAGAGGCTGAGAACAGCGGCCCAGGCATTTTCTGCTTGTTGAGTTGTTGGTCATCTCTGCTGGCCAGAAGGAAAGGCTTGGGGAAGACAGCCACTAGACTGCGGAGTGAAGGAGTTCACATCGGGGCAAGAACCATTTATTTGATTGCCTATCAAGCTGTACGATCCAATTTAGCTTCACTCAGCAAGAAAGCCAACATTTCATCTCATCCTGTCACATTCTCGAATCTTCTTTTGCTATTATTTCTAAACTCAGAGCAAGGGATGGAACACGATTACTTATCGTCCCTGAACACTAACAACACTGCCAGAGGGGCACTGTTGACCTGCAGGGAAATTAGCTGCCACCCACTTTGAGCCATTCGTAGTTTATCTGGAAGGCGAAATGGATGGATGGGAAGCTCGTGGAGGCCCCTTCTATCCCTGAGAGCCCATGGTCCTATGCCTGTATTCAACTGTCTCCCAGGGGATTGAAGCACGGCAACTAAGACATGTAGAAGAGGGAGACAGATGACTCACACTGACTCCTATTGGCCTTAGGGACCCAAAAGGAGAAAATTACAACGATTTTTCAAGCCATATCAACGTAGTAAAAATAAGAACTGGGGGATAGGCTCCAGCATGTTCTTGAAGGTAGTCCTGAAATGGTTTACAAGAAAATTACTGGTCCCCTGAAAAAGAGATTTTTAAGGAAAACTAACCAAGGCACTAAAATAGATTTTCCTCCATCTTTATATTGAAACTGATATCTAGTGTTTACTGAGTACAGTACAATACATATGGGCAGGGCTTAAAGCAAATCGTTCACAGCCAAACATTAGCCTACGCTAACCCATGCTCAATGTAATAATAATAATAATAATAATAATAATAATAATAATAATAATAATAACAATAATAATAATAACAATAAACAACTCAACAAGTCTTTTGAGTCTTTTTCTGTGTTAATAAAGGCCAAGTAAGCGGTATAGTCTCTTTCATTCTTCACAGTAATATTGCCTAGTATTATTCTATTTTTATATATGAAGAAAACAGAAGCTACCTATCCTGCCCAAGGCCTTTTGCCTAAAGTGGTGGGACCAGAGTTTGAACTTTTGTCAGTTTCTAGAGCCCACTCTCTTGATCAATATGGTTTATTGCTTTGAAAACATTTTTAATGTTACTTTTATGTTTTACATTTCTACTCCACACCATCACACAGAGCGTGTTTTTCTCTGTTCCTTACTTTGAAATCTAATACAAAGATAGACAGACAGACGGGATCACGTAGGGGGCTAAGGAGATGACTCAAAGATTAATATCCTTGGCTGCTCTTGTTGAAGAGTTGGCCTCTCAGCACCCACATCAGTCAGATCATGACTCTGCAACTCCAGCTCCAGGAGGTGGAGCTCCTGGCTTCTATAGACACCACACACACACACACACACACACACACACACACACACACACACACACTTGATATTTATACACAGAGACATATATACACAGGCACAGAATTAAGGTTAAAGCTGGGCAGTGGTGGTACACAACTTTAATCCTAGCACTTGGGAGGCAGACACCAGCCAGGTCTACAGAGTGAGTTCTAAGACAGCCAGAACTCAACAAAGAAACCCTGCCCCAAAAATACCAAAAAATAATAATAGATAGATAGATAGATAGATAGATAGATAGATAGATAGACCTTAAAGTTAAAATTAGAAAGAAAAAAGAAAGGAAGAAAGAACAAACAAACAGAAGGAAGGAAGGGAAGAAGTGAACGGGAGGGAGGGAAGGAAGGAGGGAGGAAAAGAAAGAAGGGAAGGGAAACTGACAGACAACTGATCAACTCATAGCGTTCGTTCTAGCTACAGACTCCCCATCCTCCTCCATGAACATGTAGAGACAGCACAGGCATCTTCACATGGGAAACACATAATTTACAAAGGAACAAGGGTCGGCATGGAACAGAACTTGGCTCATGACTGTAATTCAGGAGGCTGAGGCAGGAGGATTGTTAGGTAAAGCTAGTTTAAGGTCAGTCTAAACTACAGAGGGAGATACTGGCTTGGGACATACTCATCAATGAGCATCAGCTAACAGCAGCCCTGAAATCACTCTCAGTCAGCAGGGCTTTGCGATCTGAGAGAGGTGTCCCACTTGATGTGGCTGTGGCCACCACAGGAAGGGGAAAGAACACAGAGAACTGTGTGAGCCTCGTCCGTGACTCCTGTCCACACTCCAGTGGCTTTCACTCATTCTGATGGTTCTAGTTTAGCCAAAACAAGCTGAACTGGTTACTTTACATTGCTGTGACCAAAATGCCTGTAAGGAAAATCGTAAAGAAAGAAAGGGGGTGGGACCATGGTTTCAGGGGGTAGTTTCTCCAGTCCTTGGTAAAGAAAGCACAGCCAAGTAGTTCATGGCGGAAAGGATATATCAGAGGAGGAAACAGACAAGTCAGAACCAGAGAGCCATTGTTGTACTTCTAAGGTCCATTTACTTGGACCACCAGAGCCCACCTCCTAAAGGTTCCATGGCCTCTCAAAATGGTGCCATCCTCTGGGAAATGAGCAATCAAAACATGTGTCTGGGAGACACTTCAAATTCAGACCATAACACGGGCAATGAGTGAAACTAGCCTCTATATCCACGACAATGAAATAGATTTACAGAATATTTATCATTATCACTTCAACATACCCTCTTCAACGTAATATGGGCCAATGCTTTCAAGATTCTAATGAAGGTGGCTTTTACCTTAGAATTTTATACCCAGCTAAAGCCTAAATTGGCCATGAGAGTATAATAGAAAAACATTCAGACATGCAAGCTCTCAGAAATTGCATATTTCCTATGCTTCATCTCAGCGCTCTATCGAACTGGGGCCAGGGGATGATGGCATTTGATGATGGCATTTGATGGATGGTGACAAGGAAATGGGATGGTGGCCTGTGAGACCTCCATGGCCTGCTTTATAATGTTCTATTGTTTCCCATAATATAGTGTCTATAAAAAAACATCTAAAATGTATAACTGAAAAAGTATTAGTAAAGGCATATCACTTGAAAATAGAGGAGTACATTACAAGAAAAACAATTAAAAAGAGCTGAAAATATTTGGTCCAGAGTAACAGAACTTGGAGATGAGTAAAACGAGGGGGCAGGAGAGACAGAGACAGAGAGAGAGAGACTATACTTTGCTGTAACTGGTTACTTAGCTGAAATCTTATTGAGAGATTAATACAATGTGATCTGCCTTAGAAGAGGGGGCATCTCAGTTTGGTTTTGCTAAGTAAAAAGAAGGCTGTGACAGTAACTGGAAGAAGTGGGGTGTTAGAACTGAGAACAGGTGAGCTCACTACACATTGACCTGTAAACAATGATGCCCAATTTAGGAACCAGAGAGGTGGTTCAATGGTTAAGAGTACTATTTGCTCTTCCAGAGGACCAGGATTCAATTCCCAGCACCCATATGCTGGCTAACCACTGTCTGTAGCTCCAGTTCCTAGGGATCTAATGCCCTCTTCTGGCCTCTGGGAGTACTGCATGAAGGTGATGCACAGTACCAGACGTTGGATAGAGATGTTCATTCACTCCATTAAACAGTGTTGTATATTAGATAGTTTGTTAAAAGAAAAAAATAGTGAACTCCAAGACAGTACCAGTCTTCAGCATATTTTACTCAAGCATTTTTATTTCATGTGTTTGAGGGTTTGCCTTCATGTGTCTATGTATGAATGCATACAGAGTTTAAGATGGCCAGAAGAGGGCACGGGATCCCCTGGAGCTGGAGTTACAGATAGTCGTGAGCTGCCACGGGAATTCTGAGACTGGAACCTATGGAGCCTGGGTCTTCTACAAAAGCAGCAAGTGTTCTTAACTGCTGAGCTGTCTCCCCAGAACCCCGATTTAAGCATTTATCTTTAAAAAATATCTTCTCTCTACCTTCTCTGTCTCTTTACTCACATCAGAGTAAAATCCTGGTTCCAGCAGCATGGTGTTTGCCTGAACTTGGGACCGTGTGGCATTCATGTTGGAGTCCAGCTTCGGTTCTCCATCCTCCCTTTCTCCCCTCTCAGGGTGTCCAGATGCTGCTGCACACCGGACTGAAAGGATAAAGTGGAGTCCAGAATGGGTGGGGTCTGCAGGATCCTGGTCTGGCTGGGAGTGAGTGGGGTTGGGGGAGAAGGCCTTCTCCGAGCACCTTAGTGATATAGCTCTTTTAGATGAAGGCCCTCACCAACCATCTTCAATGAAACAGATCCCTGAGACGATCTCAGTCTGTGAACACATCTTTATCTGGGTTGGGCTTTTACACATACACTTTATTTGGGATAAACCAGGGCTATACATTTGAACCTTGGAGAGTGAGAAGGGGTCCTTCTTTGGGTAAAGTTTCATTGACTGAGGTTTAAAGTATTGGGGACACCTCATTTGCATTGGAGAGGCATTCTAGGAAGTTGACCCTGTAATCTCCCCAGGGATTAAGTGGCATTCCCCAAGTGGAGTGGGGGTTGGGCTCCCCAGATCAGGTGAAGAAGAGGAAGCCCTGCTAAGAAAAGGGAGTCCTCCATTTTTTGCTCAGCTCAGGAAAGCTGTCGGGACATGATAGACTACATCCTTAGTAGCAAGATGCCACAGGACAGGGTGGGGGAAAAAGAGAGTCAATGGTGTAGGAGGGCATTTCGATCTGACTTTACCAGGCAGGAATGAAGATGCAGAACACTTACAATGTCAATTGTCTCTGCCTTCATGGAAATTTTCTTTGAAGACTGGCGCTAAATGAGAGGCAACAGTACAGGACCTGTAGACGCCCAATACTGTGTTCCCAGCCAAGGAAGCGAATTAGCACACAAGCAGACAACAGCAGAGCTGGGCTGGCTCCAGGCACAGAGTCCAGGCTGGGGCAGGCAGCTCCTTTCACTGAGAAATCATCCCTGTTCATTTCTGAGCTGGTGACCAGTCTCCTTCCAGACACGTCGCTTGTTCTCAACTCTGAGCTTCCTTCCTCTGGGGCAGCGGTCCTCAACCTTCCTAACATTGCAGCCCTTTAACACAGTTCCTCGAGTGTGGGAACCCTGACCATAAAATTATTTTCAATGCTACTTCATAACTGTAATCTTACTACTGTTATGAAGTAATGTAAATCTGTTTTCTGATGGTCTTAAGGGACCCTATGAAAGGGTCATTCGATCACCCAAAGGGTCGAGACCCACAGAGTCCTGAAGACTTGAACATCAGCCCCAGAATCCATACAGATGGACATGGAAGCATGTGTCTCTTTCCCTATAATCCCACTGATCCGATAGAGATGGAAGGGAGAAAGGAGAATCCCCCGACACCCAAAGGCCAGTCAGCCTTGTGGGTACAGTGGCAAGCAAGAGAAGGGAAGGATCAACACCTGAGGTTGTCCTCTGACCTCCCCATGCATACTGTGGTATACACACACACACACACACACACACACACACCAACACACACACACCACACACACACAACACCTACCCAACAAAACAAACACACACCACCACCTACAAACACACAACAACAAACAAACACACACACACACCATACACATACCACACACACACATACACACACACCAACACACACATACACCAACACACACTCACACCACCAACACTCACACACATACACACATACACACCACACACACACCAACACACACACACACACACACACACACACACACACACACACACACACACACACACACACACCAACACACACACACACACACCACACACACACACACACACACACCACACACACACACACACACACACACACACACACACACACACCACACACACACACACACACACACACACACACACACACACACACCACACACACCACACACAACACACACACACACACACACACACACACACACACACACACACACACACACACACACACACACACACACACACACACAAATACACAGAGTTGGGGAGAGGGAGGAGAACAGAGAGGGGCAGGGCAGGGCATGGATTTAAATTTTCTAAATACAATGCTTTTACAAAGGCATCTGTGAAGAAATCACAAGCACAGACACGGGTCTGTCTGCTCAGCAGAGCATCCTACTCTGCTCTCCAGCCATCTCAACTCCTCGGTTTCTATGACCCACAGCCATGGCTTGTGACCAAGGCAGAGCACACATGGCTTCTTTCTTTGGGCTCCTTTGCCTGGTAGCTAAGGTAAATAAATGCAAATGGTGTTATCTGGTTTCCAGCCCAACAGTGCACACACTGTTCCCAAATACCAACTATCAAAGGCAGAAGGCGCTCAGAGGGCCTTTAGGTAGGTCTGAGAAGAAAAGGGGTGGTAGTGGGGTTTAAGGATTGTTTGCTAAGGAGAGGGAAAGTGAGGAAGTTCTGAGCAGGGATTTTGAAGGCCCTGAAGGCTTCTGTAATCTCTGCCATTAGGAACACGCAACTAACTTCACCAAGGTTTCAGGACGGCTTTAGGATAACCAGTGTCACTAAGAGCTGTCAATCTAGCTCTTAGAAATATTCCACAGTGAGCTTCGTCATGTGTTCACTTCAGCCACGGTTACGCTACGGACTCAAGGAGCATTAAGAAAACCACCCCAAATGGATGGATCTGGAAAATATTGTGTTAACTGAAAGGAGCCAGACTCAGAAATACAGAATCACATTTTTCTCTCGTATGTAGATCCTAACTTGCAAGTGTGCGTGTCTGTAAATAAAGTAACATTGGGCGAGTACAGGTTATGAAAGCAAACAGAAGACCAGGAGAAGGAGCAAGGGGTACTGGGAAAGGGGTATGGCAGAAGGCCTCATGTGCTGAAGGCAGGAAGGGACAAAGGGGAGGCAGACATGGGGGAAAGAAAAAAGGGGATTCACAGAAAGAAATTTTGGGTGAAAATATTATAATAATGCCTAATAATTGTATGATAATTGTGATGGTTTGCATATGCTTGGCCCAGGGAGTGGCACTATTAGGAGGTGTGGCCTTGTTGGAGGAAGTGTGTTACTGTGGGGTGGCCTTGGAGACCCTCCTCCTAGCTGCCAGGGAATGCTCAGGCTGTTCCTGGCTTCCTTCAGATGAAAATGTAGAACTCTCAGCTCCTCCTGCACCATGCCTGCCTGGTTGCTGACATGCTCCCACCTTGATGATAATGGACTGAATCTCTAAACCTGTACGCCAGCCCCAATTAAATGTTGTCCTTTATAAGACTTACACTGGTCATGGTGTCTGCTCACAGCAGTAAGACCCTGACTAAGACAGTGGGTCAGGTCACCTCATTGTCGTTATTGTTGAGAGTGTGTGACCAACCTTCTAGCCAACTTAAGTGTTTCCTTTTCAGGGTGAATAGGAAACGGGTCTCAGAGACAAAGTGTTTCAGTTAGGGCTTTACACCATGACCAAGGCAACTCTTATAAGGACAACATTTAATTGAAGCTGGTTTAAAGATTGAGAGGTTCAGTCCATTATCATCAAGGTGGGAACATGGCAGCATCCAGACAGGCATGGTACAGAAGGAGCTGAGAGTTCTACATTTTCATCTGAAGGTCACCAGGAGAATACTGGCTTCCACACAGCTAAGATGTTGAACCTTCTCTTCTAGTCTCTTGCTTGCCACTGTGTCCACAAGACTAGCTGGTCTTGGGGCGTTGGGGTCCCTTAAGACCATCAGAAAACAGACATTTACATTACGTCATAACAGTAGTAAGATTACAGTTATGAAGTAGCAATGAAAATAATTTTATGGTCCTGCTTAGAAAAGCTGCCCTGACCATGGCTGCTTTGGCTGTAGTTGCTTTGGTCACTGCGAAAGTCCTTGGGCTAAGAGATTTTCTTTTTTTAAGTCATTGATTCATTTTAAAATATGTTTTAAGTTGAAATGGAATTATACTACACTCCCTTCCCTTTCCTCCCTCCAGCACGCCTCTAGGTACCCTTCCTCCAAACCCTTCCATGTTCCTTCCCCTAGTCTCAAGTTGATAGCCTTTTTCTTTGAGTATTACTGGTGTGTGCGTTGTGTGTATACATGAAATTTACAAATACAACTTGGGTGAGTCTATTTTTGTCCCTCGTGTGTTTATGGTTTCTGAGCTGACCACTTTGCACTGGGGCCAATAAAGGGGCTCATACTTCGGAGAGGTTAATTCTCTCTTTCCCAGCAGTCATCAGCTGTCTATAGTTCTTTGTCTAGGGGTGGGACTCTGAAAATCTCCCACTTCCACATTAACATGACCGTTGGTATTGCCAATATTCTAGCCTTGTTTATGCAGCCATTTCTAGGAGAGACGGTCTCACCAGTCTTCCTGATTCTCTGGTTCTTAAAATCGTTCTGCTGCCTCCTCCGCAGTGTCCCCTGACCCCACAGGAGCTGTGACACAGATGTATCCGATGGAGCTGGGTTCCAACACGATCCATTCATGTCTACATGTGTCCAGCTGTGGATTTCTGTGACTGTCTCCACCTGCTATGAAGAGAGGCTTCTTAGAGGAGGGGTGGTAGCCACACTTACCCAGGTGCGGTGGCTCGGGTGCTGGCAATGCTCATCTGATGCTGTAGCAGAGTCCCTTTCTAGCCCGGAGTTGCCTCAAGTTTATGAGATGGAATCTCGGAGCTCTCAGAGAATCTGGTTTTCCTACATCAGGCCTGCCAGAGGGCCCAGGTGACCCGTGCTCTACCCAGACACAAGCTTCCAGCTGTCATCTCTGCTGAGACAGAGCAACTACTCACACAGAGACGGCCAGGCTAAGGACTCCAGCTCCATTGGTGTCTCCGATTCATCTGGTACGTGCTTATCAGTAACACAAACTTCACACCTGAACCATCTTCTGGCCCTTGGGAAGAGGCGGAATCTCTGTTCTGGGGGGCGGGGGATAGGGACGCAGGGCTCACTCTATCCATCAAGCTACAGTGGGGTTTCCTCCATGGGTGTGTGTGTCAGGGACAGATGCTGTGTGGTTCTGACTGTTTGGACCGACTAGTGTCACTTTTGCTCAGCTAAGATGGCTGGTTCATTCCCTCATCACACACACACACACACACACACACACACACACACACACACACACACACACCTTGTTTTCCTTAAGCATGACAAAGTTTCTCTTGTTTGTACAACTGTGCCGTTCTATATAAATTACAACTGAAATGAAAACCTCGTGAAGTTCTAGGATGACATTAGAAGCTAGAGGGAAGAAGGGATTGGCTAGGGGTTAGAATAATCGCGTACTCACACTCCCCCCCACCCAACCCCCCAAGTCAGTGGAGGGGGAAGACTAGGTTAGAAAGCAGAGTGGTCAGTTATTCACTGTTATGATTCATGGGGGCATAAGGCTGCAGACTGAAGCCACAGAAGCTCAAGCTGCCATATTAGGGACATTCATGTGGGATAGGCTTATTATTATTATTATTATTATTATTATTATTATTATTATTATTATTATTTGAAAATGCACCAATAACTTAGTGTTTAAAAACAACTTCTAAATGTTCGTTTGTGCTGAGGTAAACATTGATAGGCGGAAATCTCCGGAGGTCTTCAATACTTTTTTTTTTAATAATAGGAACAAGGAGCTGGAGAACAAGGTTTACACTCATGGGTGTGACCAATCCTGTACTCAGGGACTGCATGTGGTCATTTCAAAGTCATTTAAAGCATGGATATGTTTGTAGGACAGGATGATGGAGAGAAGGTTTAAATGCCACTCTTTGCGACGACTTTATTAGCGTGTTGATCGTGCATGTTAGGTTTCATTATGACATTTTCAGTGTGTGTAAAGGATCGTCTTCACCCTCTCTTGTCTCTCCCGCTTATTCTGACCTCTCCCTATTTCCAACCTGTCCCCTCCTACCATTCTATCTTTTTTAAATTTATTTTTTGTCATCCAAATTGTTCCCTTGGGCTTGCTTACAGGAGCACGGGTGAGGGTCAAATGTCACCCTTGATGGTTTCTTCTCTTGGGTGATATGACCAAGTTCCTGGGCTCCTTAGTGATATTAGATATGCAGGAACCTCACAATATGACTTCACTCAACTCTCCATACAAGATAACTCTTTTGGTAATTTATCTTCTTGTTGGCATGTAGATATCTTTGATGTATTGACTCAGCAGAACCCTCTCTGGTAGATTTGATAGCTCCTACTATGTGCTGTATGAATTTTTAAAATCAGCATACAGCGTATGAGGGTATAAGACCTCATTTCATGACCACTGCCCACCTACCCACATACACATTTATACACTAAAAATTAAATCTATAATTTGTAGTAGAGAGAAGGCATTTAGTATTTGAGTTTCTGGGTTATTTTGCTTAAAATCATAATTTCCAGTTCTACTCATTTTCCTGAAAATGCCCTGATTTCCTTTTTCTTTGTGGCAGAGTAGAATTCCATTGCATCTATAGACCATATTTTCTTCTCTTCTGTGTGTGTGAATGAGAAAGTATGTGTGTTCAGGTATGTAGTGCTTGTGTGTGTGGGTAGAGGCCAGGGCTCATCCTCAGGT
This sequence comes from Rattus rattus, assembly GCF_011064425.1. NCBI lineage: Eukaryota > Metazoa > Chordata > Mammalia > Rodentia > Muridae > Rattus > Rattus rattus. Next base: position 89,605,815 of record NC_046160.1, read on the forward strand.
GTAATTTCTCAGGATCTTGGAGACTGAGTCTCTGACTGGTACTTGGGGCTTGCCAATTCGGCCAGCTGGCTGGTAGGTTGCAGGGATGCACCCTTCCCGGACATCCTCAGTGCTGGGATTACAGTTATATGCCGCCATGCCTAGAGTATGAACTTAACAGGATCTAGAATCATCTGGGAGCCAGACCTCTGGATGTGCCTGAGTGGTTATCTCGTTAGATTAATTGGGGTGGGGGATGACCCATCCTTAGAGTGGGTGGCACACCCTATGGGCAGGGTGCTAGACTGAATAAAGAAGAGAAGCTGAGTTGAGCATCACGTTTATCTTCCTCTGCTTCCTAACTGCAGACACAGGGTGACCACCTGCCTGTAGACTCCCATCATGGCTTCCCCATCATGATGAACGGCACCCTGAAACTGTGACCAGCCCTCCCTTCCTACCTTCTCTCCCTTCCATTGATTTTACTATTTCCTCACACAAATGAGTAATTGTTACTCAATTACTCTACTGATACCAGAGCAGTGTCCTGTGCAGAGAATGATGGGGCCAGGCAACTGAGATGGAAGGACACAACGATATAAGGTCATGCAGCTGCTGTTCATGACTTCACGTTAAATTAAGCTGTTAGGATGCATATTAAGTTTGATAGGCATGACCCTTAGGGAACATAAATGTGTATAGATTTGCCATTTTGATATTTGCTTTAGAAAAAAATGTTGTAGACTCAAGGACCAAGGATCAATGCTGCCCAGCACTGCTGAGCCACGAGAGGTCCTGAGCCAGAGTCTCCAGGCTCTTCTTCAAGATGTGTCCCCAGGAGTGGACACAGGCCATGGTGTTCTAATGACAGCTTGGCTCGTTAGAAGCAGGACAGGGTTGCCAGAAGGGTTTTCCAGCCCCAAGTGTCTTTATCATGTGTCTGGATGGTTAGGTGCCCTAGATGCCACTACAGGGGACAGTCATCTTGGGAACAACTCATTCTACTTGAAGGTCAGACTGCTGGAAGATGCATTCGGGCAGTGGTCCAAGGGCCTGCTGGGTAGTCTGTTTCCAGATGGGTTAGGATCATGAAGCACAAAACCACCTTCACAAGTCCCATCCCTAACACCCCCATAAGCCATTCTTACCCGACTATATCCCTACATTAGCTAAAAATTATCCTGGGATCCCTGTGTCCTATTTACCCCCAAAAGAAAAATGGACAATTAAGGTAATTAGATGGTAATATTTTCGAGAAGCCCCATAATCTATATCCAAGGCTTCCAGGGAATTTATCCTCATTATTCAGCAGAGATTCTAAACCCCAAAGCACACAGACACTCAGCAGTATGCCCATGGCAGTGGAATAACAAGGTCAGAACAAGAGCAGCATCCTTAACCCATCCTTAACGGCCGCCATTAAATAGTTCTTTACACACCTAACACCCCCTTGGAAACACTTACTGTGCCTCACAGGGCCTTGTCATCAAGTCGAAAGACCAATAGGAAATTTGGAGCTCAGCCATATCAACAGGAGCCAAGATTGAGAAGATTTACCTCCAAAAGACCTGAAGGTGTGGCTTTTGTTAAAAGTTATGAAATACTTGCACAAAGTGAGAAAGTTATCAGCAAAAACACGTCCACTGTGGACTGAAAGGCATAGAGACCTTTAGACATTCCAAATCCTCATCACGGGAAACAAGCTCAAAACAAAACAAAACAAAACACCCCCTAAGTCACGGGGCTGGAGAAATAGCTGAGCTGGTAAAGTGCATGCCAAAGAAGCACGAAAACCCAAGTTCAGTCCCCAGAACCCACATAAAAGTGCTTGGTTAGTATAATAGTACGCACGGGCAATCCCAACGTTAAGGAGGCAGAGACAGCCAGGCCCTTGGGACTTGCTGGTCATCCAGCCTAACTGGTGAGCCCATGATTAATGAGTGAGAGACCCTGTGTCATAAAGCATGGATGGCGGTTCCGAGGAATGACTCCATGTGCAGATGCACACATGAATGCTCCCACTCTTTTGACTACTTTTTAAATAATTTTGACTTAAGGGGAGAGCAATTATTCCCACATTTCCCATTTACTTATTCTGATACTTGAGTTAGTCATTCAGTGGATATTATTTCCGAAGGATGCAGCGCTCGTGTTTCGCTGATTTCTCTTCCTTCCCATTTAACTGCTGTCATGTTTTACTGAACAGTAGGCAGAGCCTATGGTGTGACTGTATCCATCCCCTGCCGTCTGGGGATGCTCTAGGCTTGCACTTCAGCTCTCCCCGGGCTGCTTTTACAGGAGTCTCGAATCTGCTATGCTTCTCCCTGACCTACACTTCATCATCCCCTTTCAAACCTCACACCAGTTTTTCTCCTCCAGGTTCCTCTCATCTGTTTTCTTGGCTTCCAGAGCTCCCCCTGTCTGCACTGGCTCCTCTCTAGGCCTGCCGGTCACCCACACTATTTTAGTTTCCTTCTTAGGGGGCATCACTGTTTTCTTGAATCCTGTGTCTTCCGTTTTCTTGCTTTACCTTTGGTTTTCCTGGAGTATAACTTCAAGCAGCTTTAAGCCTAAGTAAGATGCATGAGAAGGGAACTCGAAGCATATAGAATTCTAAGTTGAAAAATCCCCTTCGTGGATTTTTAAAAATTGTATGTCTGCACAAGTGCACACATCATGATACACACATGGAGGCCACAGGACAACTGTGTGGAGCCGATTCTCCCCTTCCAGCATTATGTAGGTTCTAGGCTTGCATAGCAAGTGCTTTTCCCAATGAGCCATCTCATCGGCCCGCTAGTTTTAAAAGCATCATCCTGCTTTTTACTCCGTGTTACTTTTGAGGAAGTCAACGTCACTCTGATGTTTGATCCTCTGAATACGATATTTTGCGTGCACTGTAAGCTCAGAATGTCTGCTCTGTGCCGTGAACACTGCTCGAGTATGTGTTTTATTTAAGGAGACTTTTTCCTTTTGACAAGCGCCTAGTCGATAATCTCAATCTCAAATTCGTTGTGTGGTTGGAGACGTGGCTCAGTTCATGGATGCTCGCCTAGCATGCTCAACACCCTAGCTTCGATCCTCAATACCACAGACGTAGGTGTGGCGATAGACAGCCCTTAGGAGGTAGATGCATAGATTCAGAGAGATCCTTAGCCACAGACTAAGTTCAAGACCAGCCTGGGTACATGAGACTGTCTCAGAAACAAATATCTTGCAAACTCTATTGATAAATTGTCCTGTGCTGCTTTAGAGCTGTCTCCTCTGAAACTCCCTGTCCTGTATCAGGCTGGTCCCCTGGCTTACAGCTAGCAGTGTTAAAAACACTGCATCCTTGATCCAATTAGAGGGTCACTCTTCTCCAACAGACTCCAACTTTATACAATGTTTATCCCATTGTACAGAAACGCCTGCAGTGGGAACAGAAAGCCAGTTCATTCATAGCTCAGACAGGAACTCCTCTGACTGCCTCCACCCCTCTAACCCCTGGATAGATGTGATTTTTGTTTGTTCTTTCAATCTGGCTACTCTAGTTGTCTCTGAACAATGCTTCCAGTGCTGCTTTGTCTGCTTCTTGGTATTTATCCTTCTTCTTTTGCTTGCTATATATACTCAAGAAACTCACTCATTCCAAACTGAAAGCACAGCTACCACAGATCCTTCTCCAGAGCACACAGAACAATCCAGAAATTGGAAACAACCTTCAAAATAATGTATAACTGCAAGCTAATCAGGGAAGAACTTTTTTTTCCAAAAAAGCTTACTTTGAGGGATTTTCTAAAAACACAAGTGTTCTCAGAGTGGAAGAAACCTAGGAATCCTAGCAACTGAATACACAGTAGAGCATGGACGAGAAAGAGGCAGGGATGGGAAGACGAGAGCTCTGCTCTAAGACTCTGACCCACACCACAGTCCACCTGCCTGCTTGTTGAGCCCATTTGTTTGTCTACAAATTGAGTGGTTCCATTTCCATGGTACCTGAGACTGGGAAAACTAGAGGCAGGAGATCACCCAAGACTAGGAAAAAGAGAGGCAGGAGATCACCCAAGACTAGGAAAAAGAGAGGCAGGAGATTACCTGAGACTAGGAAAAAGAGAGGCAGGAGATCACCCAAGACTAGGAAAAATAGAGGCAGGAGATCACCCGAGACTAGGAAAAAGAGAGGCAGGAGATCACCCGAGACTAGGAAAAATAGAGGCAAGAGAACCTTTTTCCTGCGGTTGCTACGGCTGGAGTTGGCAGAAGGATCAGTTTTAAGGGGCAGCAGGAAGCAGTCTGGCAGCAGGGACAGTAGAACTTCTCTGCATAGAACTGTGGGGGTTCCAGTGGACTCTGTGCTTCTGTCAGAATCACGGAAGTGTCTGATAAATGAAATGGACGGTTTGTAAGTCTCAACCATTGTGCAGGACGTGAAGGGAGAGATGGGAAGCAGCCGTTAACAATGAACTGCATTGCAAAGAGGTCACACAACCACACTGACACAGATACCAGGCATGTCACCTCTGAAATCATTCTCCAGATATACAAGTTCAGTCCAATCGGAGAAAAAATATCCGGAATGCCCATGTCCAGCTACCTTCTAGAAAGCAACTGGCTGGAAATGTTCAAAGGTGGCACTATCCTCATGTGCGTGCTGGCTTCTGGAAGAAAGGGCATCAAAGGCCGAGACTAGAGACACAGGACAGGCTCTACAGCACAGGATCTAAGAATAATGTCCAACAGTGGTAGACGACTTTAGCACACAAGCAGCTGGGTGGCAGGTACCTGCGAACGCAAATCAAAGTACTCAAGGCAACTGAACTCTTAAGAAAAAAGGATGCTACTGGATATAGTTTCAGATAACACCAACAGAAAACTCTGTGTTTCCGGCCAGAAGAACCTAGAAGAGAGAGCGGGATATTCACAGCAACTAGAACTAGAATATAGCCCAGAAGACAAAGAACAGAAAGAGTGGTACAAATTAGGACTCCATGGAGAAGTCATAGCACCTGCAGCCACAGAACCCTGGGGAAGGTTAAAGATGTGAACTGAGGCTGGTGCCACTGCCTCATGACTTGGTCTAAATTCTTCCAAGTTAAATATCTGCTTGAAAATAAATCAATGTTTCTCAGAGGAATATACATAAAGCCAGAGTTCTTATAATGTAATATTCAAGATAACAAGACAAAAACCCCAAATTGTTCGATATGAAGAACAGGAGTAAGTGGCCAATTCTTAAGAAAAAAAAAAAAAAAGCAAAAAAACTAGAGTCTGAGCCCAATCAGATGTTGGTATTTAAATATGAGAATTTTATTAGTTATATTATGCATGTTTAGGAAAACATGCAATGAATAGATAGGTAATCTCAACTGAGAGAACACTCCAAAGCAAACAGAAGTTCTAAAAGCAAAACCCATTTAAAAGAAGGACGTCAGCACATGGCCCGGAGAGTGAGGAGAGAGGACAGGAGACAGTGAGCTCAGAAATGATCGGCTGTAGCTGTCTACTTGGAAGAACTTTCTTAAAAGGCCATGTTCCCATGAGCAACCTGCCCGTCAAGCTACAGTGAATATATACAGAAGTAACAAGGCTGTCACAATGGAGGGAAAGTAGAACATCACTCACTGCTGGAGGAAAGGAAATTAGTTCACCGTTAAGACAGTGGGGCTGGCAAGATGGCCCAGAGGGTAAAGGCACTCGCTGCCGAGGCAGACATTGAGTTCAATCCCAAGGACCTACGTGGTGGAGGAGAGAACCCACTCGCCTAAATTGTCCTTTCACTTCCACACACATACCCCTACTCCCCACAACACAACAAATAATGTTGAACAGCAAGCTGACCCTACCTATGTACCCAGAAGAATCAAGAACAAATGCCCAAACAAATGTCCAGTTATTCACAATGGCACCAAGATGGACACATTCTAAATGTTCACGACCAACAAAAAGAAAGCATGCTATCACCCCACAAAAGACTATTCAGCCATGACAACTATTGTTACTGAATAATCTTCAAAGCATCATGCCAGGGTCAGGAGAGATATCTCAGTGGTTAAGAATACTAATTGTTTTTCCAGAGTCTCTACGTTCAGTTCCCAGGACCTACACAGTGGCTTACAACCATCTGTAACTCCAGTAGTAGGAAGTCCAACACCTTCTTCTGCCATCTCTTGACATCAGACACATATGATAGATATATATTCAGGCAAAACACTCATACACATAAGAAAATTTAAATACTATGCTAAATGAAAAGGCCAGACCTGAAAGGCTATCCCTCGTATGAGTGCTCTGCTTATGTAAACTGCACAGAGCAGACAGCATGGAGATATGAACAGCCTGACCGTCAGAGAGGAAGGACTGCCACATCCACTGTGTCCCTAGACCATATCTCAGTCTGTCTGTGCTGCTGCCACAGTACTATAGACACTAATTTATAAAGAACATAAATTTAAACTTCTCCAAAGTCCAGAGGAATCTCTCTCACAGTTCTGGAAGCTGGAAGGTGCTAGCATTTGGAAAGACCTTTTTGTTGCATCGGCTCGTGGTAGAAGACCAGAGATAGGGTGAGAGAGAGAAAGGACAGGCCTGGACTTGTCCTTTCATAATCAACCCACTCCTGCCGTGACAGGATCATTTCACTCACACCCCCCATCAGACCCTCATGGATTGATCACCTATGGGGCACCACCTCCAAATGTTATTGGAGACTCCATTTCCTACAAGTTTTGGGGGAATGGGGCACACACTCAAACCATAACAGAATATAAGGTTTGATAATACCCAAGTAATGATTCTTCTGAAGTTACCTATTCCATTTACTCTCCATTACAACCACCAACATGCACTCGCTTTAGGAACCTCACTACATCCCTCAGTTTTGTGTGCAAATACCAAGGGTCCACCATACTGAAATCCTTTCAAATAAATGGCAAATTAATAGGCATTGATGATATCATAAAACCATGGCGGGGGGGGGTTGACAACTGGAGAAGAGATAATCGAGATTTAAAGCCACATTTTTGTGGCACCTTCTTGAGGCAAGACTTTCTGTCATAACCCTGTTACAGCAACTAGAAGCTCACAGTGGAAAACAGAGGATCTAGATTCCACTTAACCTACACACAAGGAAATAACCCAAAGCGAGACTATGGCTTCTTCAGCTCAGATTAACTACATAGCTCGATGATTCCAAACGTGACATGCTCTAATTAGCCACGAGAGCAAATCCCACAAAAGGCAAATACATTGCAAAGAAGGGACCCCATGGCAGTCTTAGAAGGAGTACAAATCACTTCCTACTCTAAGCATGCTCTGTGACTGCTTGACCAGCAGGATGTCCTGAAACAGTTGCTATGAGTTTCTGGAGTCAGGCCTCAAAGAATGGGTAGTTTCCACTTCCAGCTGCCACATGGTGGTTCAGTGAGGAAGTCCTGTGAGGAGGAAATGGGATAACTGGTGTTGCTCTAGGCCAAGGTCAGCATAAACTCGGCAGGTGAATCTGTTCCTCTTCCAGATATCTCAAGTCACACTAAAGGACTGGACTGGATATTCCCACCAATCTTGCCCCACGCCACAGACTGGAAGACAGAATAAGTGAAACACTGTTACAGTGATAGCTGTTGGGTCACTCCCCATGGTCATACACTCCTAGACATAATGTTTCTCAAAACTGAAACCTAGTAACACATGTACACACACACACACACACACACACACTCACACACACACACACACACACACATACCTCAAAACTCAGTTAAACATATTAGTCAAAAGGCCACAGTGAGGACAATAAAGACAAGTAGACAGGCTCCTGCACCCTCCACTGCTTATTTATTAGGGACCCCCACGGTACAGAATCTCACACAGCTGAGAGAGGGCGGATTACAGTGCTTTGGGGAGCACCTCTGCTTAGTCCGTAACCACTTTTGTGTGAGTATTTTCAAAGATGAACCCTTATTTCCAAGTGTGTAAGCTGCCATCTGCATCCTGCTGTCTGACAAGGATCTGGTTCAACAGGGCCTGGAATTGTCTTGGATTATTTTTTTTTTTTTTTACTTTCAAGTGGATCAGAAGGCTTCCCTGCCTGATTGAGCCAGTCTGTAATCTTCATATGCAACTTCTCATATTGTTTCACTTTTACATCTATGCACAGATGCTGTTTTGAAAAACAGAGTAACACACTTACCCACAGCTAAATCTGCGGCTTCCCAGTGGGGAAAAATGAACGTTTGCTGCCCTCTCCTGCCGCAACGATGAAATGAGGAACAGGAGAGGCTGGAGCGGAGATGGAATCCTTAAGTCTATGGGAATGGACACGCCATTCTCATTAGACTCCAATCAAAACCCAGACAACAAGAAAATGTATTGGTAATATTTATATTTGAAAGTCCCCCATTGATACATGAGGTTTAGATTACAACTTATTTACAGTAAGTGGTTTGTTGTTTTTTTTTTTTTTTAAAAAAGGGATAGGTTGAGATAGGAGAGGAGAGGATGGGAAAGAGAGGAGGGGAGAAAAGGAAACCTATATTCATAGACATCACAGTACGGGGTGTTGGTTTCCAGGAGAAATGCCACAGCCGCTATCGTGCACAAGCAGCAGCACAAAGGAACATTCCGCTAGCTCAAGCCCTGCTCATCCTCCTCAGGACGCAGAAGCCCTCCTTTCGGGTTCTCAGAATAGATGTAGAGGAATATAAAATGTGTCGCCGATATACAAAAGTCCTTTATGGCTCCTCCCTAACTCCCCACAGAGAAGCAGCTGAGCCAGAGTACAAAAATAAAATATTCATGTGCAAATAAAACATCGCTGATCATATCTCCTGCCCTTTCTGAGACAGGTGACTGTCACTTTGTGGAAACGTTGGTTAATAACATCAAAGGAGAGAGAAGCTCTTCCTTCTCTGGGCCAGGTCAGTATATCCAATTAAAAGGGAAAACAAAGCAGGAAGAAATTGACCTTTGGACTACTTAATGGTGCAGATACCAGCCCCACCCCCACCCCCGACCACACACCACTCCCCAGCCCCATCCCCACAAAAACTTAAAACAGCTTTTAAAGCTCTTGGTATACTTTATTCCCCTTTCCATGGTGTGATTAAGCCCCAGGATACGTGTTCAGTATGGGAGGTGTGATTACAGGTGCTCCCCAGGTCTGTATCTTGGGCTGATGCATGCACAGGATGCACAGAATCGGTGTGATCCTGCCCCTTAGGGGAAGAGCCTAAGGAGAAGGAGCTTACCCCTGCTCCTGCAGCCAGTCACATTCAGGGGATTATTCATTCATTTTTTATTCTCTTTTATTTAAAAACAACAGTCAGTGTCAGGAAGAGCAAAATATAATCAAAATTGCAGCGGGCAGAAACTAAACAGTGATGAAGGAGCCCTGGGACATGGGCACAATGAGGAGTGGACGCTTGATCCAGAGGAGACGGTCACTTCACTCACACAGCTGCTGCAGGCCTGCAGCCCGCAACCCCGGCGGCATCCTAAATCACAGGGTTTTATTGTAACTTTTATTCCTAGAACACTCTTAGTTCCATCCCTGACACCAATATGGTTAGGGATAAGGTTGGAGTGGTCACCACTCACTAACTATAATATTCGCTATTGAAAAAATATATTTATATATAATTCTGGAAACTATGAAGCAAACAAAATATAACACAGAGCTGAGTCTGTCGCAGTTAACTCGCACTGAGTGACAGCAGGATTGTGGGGGGTGGGGGGTGTCAGACAGGGGGCTGCTGCAAATGCAGCAAGTACGTCCTTAAATATGTCACATAGTGCAACAATCAAGTTACCTGGGCTAGCTTCTCATCCACACACAACATGACCGAGGTCACATTATCACTTTTGGTTAAAAAGGAAAATGAGTGTTTCTTCTCAAGAGATTGCCCTGTGAGTTGAGACAGACAGCTCTCGTCATATCTTTAAATAGTCTAAAGCTTAGCTTTATTCCTCTCAGTTGGGAAGGACCAACAGACAGAACTAACAGACTGAGTGCCAGTGCTGCTGGTCCTTAGCTCCAAGGACAGGACAAGGTGCAGGAAGAGGTCCTGGCCTTTCTCATGTCAAATGAGCACGTTTCACCCCGGCATGAGGGGTGACAGCAAGCGCAGTCTATGCTATCAGATCTGTGTAATGAGGACCAAGATGCCTAAGACAGCTGAAGGAGATGTGCTATGGGCTGACGGCTCGGCATCAACATGTGGGCTCGCAGCTCTGCGCCCACACTTCCCAGGCACTCATATGGAGCCCTCCTTAATGCTCTTAAATGCCCCTATTCATTCCACAGACCGTCCTGGACTTGGTGGTATGCAAACCTTTAAAAACAAAAGACCAAGGTACCTAAGTGAAAATACCCATGATTAGCTTACTCTTGGGTGTACAGCTTACACTGTGACTGACAATCTGGGAACACTTCATAAGTGACAAAGGTCAGTGGCCTCCCCCTCCTTTTCCTTGGAAACATCAAAGCTCTGTATGTTCTAATTTACATTTAAAAGGAAGAAAATACACAAGCTCATATTTATAGTGCATTTCTACTAAGAGCAACAACAGCTCATGTGTGTTCGTGTTAGCTATGATCACAACTCAACTATGAACACAGAGGCGGCTACGCCATGAGCACTGTTGGGCGTGATGGTTCAGGGTGACTGGCTCACTGCTGTCCTGTCGCTAACAAGCAAAAGCTGCCTGCCTGGAAACAAACCCCACAACACACATTTGCCAGTACACAGCAATGCAACCACATCAGGTAAATACAGACTGCACAGCCGTACGTCACGACTTACCTACCCCTGTGGGGTCTCCCGTTAACACAGAGAGCCAGTAAGTACATCTAGAGCACAGCCCTCGTTTTCCTTTTTTTTTTTTCTTAAACAATTTGGTCACAATGCACCTTTGATATAAAAGCATTTTTTAAACTTTATTATTAATACTCAGGACATTAGGAATTTCCAGATTTTTTTCAGTAGCATTTGTAGAACCACTTTTGGTAACAAATACAGTAGTTAGGAATATGCATCCAATTCAGAACGCATAATGTTGATCCTGAATCCTTTCTGGCTAAAAACAGGGCTGGCGCTGTGATGAGCTATAGAACGAGAATCGACAACAACCGCTGGAGCATGTTCTGCTTCTCCCAGAGGCTGCACCCGCTTGTGCTGAAACCCTCTGTAAGTACACATTAGAAAGTAAGGCATCAACTCCAAACACGTCATGCTGTTCGCTCCTCTCGGGTCCCAGCCAGACCGCAGTCCTGGTGCTCAGCTTCACGGTTCTATCGCTTAGTGTTCTGTCTGTCTTACTTCATAGGAGCCAAAAGGATGTTCTCGGACGTTTCTAAATTGTCTCTGGTCTGGATGCACACCGACGTCTGCAGCCGATGCCGCAGGTGCGGGCGGGGCTGCTGCGCTCCACTGCCTGTTTTCAAAGGATTCAAGACACTGATTTGGACTCAGCACATCTGATAGGAACGAAGCCCGGCTTCCCTTTGCTACCATGCTTATCACCTCTTCTTTTTACTCCTAATCTGAAAACTAAAGGAGGACCAGGAACACCCAGTCGCTGGGAAGATGTTCACCCCACAGACTACCTTTCATCAGGGACCTCTGTGATTCACAGCCCCATTCCACGTGGACATTCGACTCATGAAGATGTGCAAAAGGAAAGGATGTCACATTACAGTCATGTCCAGAGGAGGGCGCTATACAAACTTATAAAGAAATGACAATCTTTTCTTCCTTTACTATAAATACATTTAACAGCTTAGCAGAAAGACAAGCTAAATTTAAGATTGTTCACATTTGAAAATTGTATCATACTCTCTGCTAGTGATAAATAAGGAACTCCTGATAATGGAATTTTAACATAGCAATTTCCCCAACAGATCCTGTAGACCTTTTGTTTGTTTGTTTTTAAAGAGGGTTAGAACAATGATTATGTTTGCAAAGTTCTGAGAGTCCATCTACTGTCCACACTCTGAAGTCCTTATGTTTCCCTTTACTTAGAGACAGGTATATACAGTGCTGCTGTAATAATGAGACAATGTGAAATCTACTGGAAAGCTGCACGATACAGAAAACGGTTGCTCCATCCTTCTACTACATAAGCGTGTGACCCACGGTTAGTGTGTCGCTGTCAGGCTGCTGTTAAGTCGGAATTATCCCATCGCGTCTAAGACCTCTTTTTAACTCCAGATCCTCCAATTTTTTCCACAGTTCTTCACGCTCCTTTTCTTTCTTTTTCTCACTGAGGGAAGAAACAGAAAACAGTGTAAACAACCGAGGGGTTGGTGGGAGTACCTCACACATGCCGGGATGGCCCTGAAGCACGGGCAGCCAGCATCCTGCCTTTTCCTTTTGGGTCTTCCCCTGTGTGGTTCTACTCTGATGCTCCCTGGCCGAAGGAAGCACTTACTAGTGAACAGTGGAAAACAAGGCTATTAAGGCTTACACTAACAGCCCTGTACGTGCAGATACAGTGTAAATTATAATCCAGTGACAATAACTGAGAAACAAAACTAGAGAAGATTTCTAGTGTCATTTATCTTAACACAATGTGCTTAGTGGCTTTTACATGCTCAGGGCCTTGTTAGAGCCCAACCTTCTATTTGTTCCCAAATAAACTCTCAAAAGAGGCTGAAATCGACTCCGACAGATAATGGACAAGATCCTAAAAATACATTCTCTCCTTTATTTGTGTCTATTTCCCATACAATGCATACTGAAACTGGTCATTTCTGAAAACACATGATCAAAACATATTTATATTTTATGTTATTTATATATTATAAAATTTTATTAATCATCTGCATAAAACCTTTGTGGACAATGGTATTATCATATATTAAAATTTTTAGTGAGCAAGCCTTCAAACTTGGTTAGATACCAATATGTAGTTATTAAATAGAGATACTTGGTTAAATACCAACACCAGTGATCTCCAGAACTTCAGACTGCACTGCTTGGCCAAGTTTACCACAATGGATAGGCCAAAACAGGTTCAATAATTTAAATTTGCCAAAGGTATTTCAAAACTTCAGTATTTTTTTTAAAAAAGGTTTAAATATCAATGAAGTAGAAAGTATATACTCAAAGAACACAAAACTGTATTATAAATTAAACACATCCACGCTTATTAGAAAGATTTCATCACATGAATTCTCATTTACTAACACAAATCATTTCATTACCGCTAGCTTACTGCAATGAGCTGGTGGAAGGATAACACTGTCAATTCACAAATTCAAACACGTCCTGAGCATGGGCGCTCTGCAGCCTCAGACTGGAGAGCCTGGCCCTCATGTGTCCTACTTCAGCAACAGCATGTTCTGCACTCGAGGACTCATAAAGACCACGGGAACTTTGCATGGAACTTCAGTGCTAAACACTATTTTAATAATCACCAATACTGGGCTGGAGAGATGGCTCAGTGGTTAAGAGCACTGACTGCTCTTCCAGAGGTCCTGAGTTTAATTCCCAGCACCCACATGGGAGCTCACAACTGTAACTCCAGTTCCAGAGGACCAGACATCATCTTCTGTCCCCTACAGGCACGCGGCACAAACATGCAGGAAGTCAAACATTCATATACATAAAAGAAAAGTAAATCAACACTTAAAAAGCCTTGAACCAATTAAAAGTAATTCTCATCTTCCTTGAATTAAGATAAAAAAAAATTTAAAATTTAAAGAAACCCAAATAATCTGACATCCCCATTGCTCTTGCAGAATATTTAATCATACAACAGTCATCTGTAGCTTCACTTCATAATTAATACTCCAGCAACTTAGGCCTTTAGTGTTTGGCTATCTTAAATTCAATCTGCACAGTGTGAATTTCAGCAAGCATACTGGTTTTCAAACATTTACTTATGCAATCAATAATTCTGACCTAAAACAACTGCATTTATAGGTACACGGGACAAGACAGATTATTATATATTATTTTTTATTTTTAAAAAATAAAGTTGGAATTTACTCGGAAAACTATTTTAGGCACTGGAGAGATGGCTCTGCAGTTAAGAGCCTACTGTTGCTCTTCCAAGGACCAGGGTTCAGTTCCCAGCACCTGCACGGTGGCTCACAAATGTCTGTAACTCCAGTTCCAGGGGGCTCCAAAGTCCTCCTCCTGCCTCTGCAGGTACCAGGCACATATATATTGCACATTTATGCATGCAGGCAAAATACTCATATACGTAAAAAATAAATACTTTTAGAAAAAGATGTAAGCATGTGATCCTACTTGAAGTTCAAGGTTAGCCAAGCTACTGAGAGGGTGTGGGCTTCTAGACAGAGAGCTGCCAGCCTCCTCACTCTGACTCTCGGTCGTCAGCAGGCTGCTGGGGAGTGACCACTTGTCTGACAGTGTAACATGGGTGTTATCTGCCTTAATAACGTTCTCGCAGAATGCTGACTTAAGTACATGGACATAAACTCTGCAGCTCAAGCAGCGCTTAAAGGACTTCTTTGGTTGAGGGAAGCAACTGTTTGGGAACTGAAACCCAGCACACCTTGTGGTAGTTCACACTACCCTAACCTGTAGCTGACACCATGACACCGGCATCTCACTGGAGCTCACTGGCACTCATCAGCTCTACAGGATGCAGTATGGTTTGTCTGGTGTGTCCTGTCCTTCTCCAGACGAGAGGATGCTGAGTTACTGCACTGCCTTCACACTGACGACTTTAGTTTTAAAATGTGGTCTCAGCCTCGGACATTCGCACCCTCCACGAGAAGCCACCACACTGCCCAGCCCCCTTCTTCCGCCCCAGGCAACCACTAGTCTGCTGTTTCCCTCCACTGGACTTTCATATAGAAGGAATTACATAGTGAAAAAACTCTATTTCTCATTTTAGTTGATTTTTGTTTTGTGTTGTTTTTTGAGGCAAGGGTCTCGGGTAGCCCAGACTGTCCTTGAACTCATTAACGATGGTCCTGCTCCTGCTCCTGCTCCTGCCTCCCAAGTGCTGGGATGACACACGCACATGCCTGGCTTCTAAGAGTTTACATACCTGATGCATTTCTCCAGGTCTCTCTCTGTCAATGGGAATCTTAAGACCTCAGCACACTGTAGTGCTGGGACCCTTGTCAAACTCTCCCCATTCCCCTGTACAGAGCACCAGTGCTGCCCTCCCCCACCCTGGACTGACAGTGTTAGGAGCTCACTCCACCCACCATTCTGATTTGTAATACTTTAAAAGTCTGCTTGAATGGACACCATCAACTTCCTGTCATCAGTAACTATAATCTCATATTTGGTTCTTTCAGCACAGCCCCACATATCCATGTTCAATTACTAATTAACAGTTACTGTCATTTCTATGGAGAAACCCATACTTCACGTGCTTGGTACAACCTTCTGTGTTTATTTGTTTGGCAAAAATAGTATCCTTTCTTTCTAAAAACAAACAAACAAAAAAACTATTTTCATTAAGGAAGTCCACTACGAACACATTAACATTCTAGCATATCAAATCAACTTCACATTTCTATTGTTTGTTCCTTTAGTTAAATCCGTTTAACTTTCAAGTGAGTATATAGCTTAGATTTTAAAAGATTACAAAATAACTTCACTGTGGAAATTCATTAAAGAAATCAGTTCAATTTGAAGTCAGGTCTCTCTCTGTGTGTGTGTGTGTGTGTGTGTGTGTGTGTCGATGCGGATAATGGAACTCTAACACACTGACACTGGACACAGAGCACAGGGCCTTTGCATATGCTAGCCAAGCACACCCTACCACTTAGTTACACTGAAGCTCCTTTAATATTCTTGATAAGATTTTACCTAGATTTAATCTCTGTTTAACTAAAATAACAATTACAGAAATTTATTTTGCCTTAACAGACAAATGCTATGCTCTATTTAATGACTTATCATGGTATTCCAGTTACCCTTAGCAAAGCCCTCCTTTTTAAATGTGTTTTTAATGTGTGAATACTTTTGCCTGCATGTATGTCTAAGTGCTCTGTGCATGCCTGATCCTCAAGGAGGCCAAAAGAGCATATTAAATCCTTTGGAACTAGAGTCACAACTTTTGGAAGCTGTTCTGGGTGTGGGACTTGAACATGGGTCCTCTGGAAGAGCACGTTCTTGATGATCCATCTTTCCAGTCTCCCTTAGCCCCTTTTTAAAAGATTTTAACAACTGCAGGTGAGGAGGCTCACTATGAATTGGTCATTCTAAACACTTGACAACATGGGTAAGTCAACAGTTACTTGGGTTTCAAGTGTAATACAGAATTGACATTTACCTCAAAAAATAATAGTTATTAAAACCATATTATGTGATTAAATGTTCCTCATAAACCACATATCTGTAACTTAAAAACAATCTCGGCCATGGTCCTCTGTCCCCAACTGTCCTATTCGTTGCCCTTTTCTTCAGTAAAACACAACTAACACATTCTAAATAAAGCAAAGCAAGAAGCAAGAGACTCACAGCAACACCGTTCCACGGGGTTCAGTAAGCCCAAGGCATGAACACCCACTGCTCTGGGCTCTTAAGTCCATGCTTTATGACCTAAAACTCCATGTTTGTATTCATGTGACCAGAGTCAGGCCAGAGAACCAATCCTAAGAGCTCCTTGTGCTTCCCTCAATCTCTGCATTATTATCTCTGGTGCTGTGAATAGGAATGGCCTCCAGAGGCTCGGAAACTTGACTGCTCGATCACCAGGGAGTGGCACTATTAGGAGATGTGGCCTTGGTGGCTTTGAATTTCAAATGCTCAAACCAGTCCCAGTGTCCCCTCTGCCTGTTGCTGGGAGTCCAGATGTAGAACTCTCAGCTACTTCATCAGCACGGTGTCTGCCTGCCTGCTGCAGTGCTTCTGATACAACGATAACGGACTAAACCTCTGAAATGTAAGCCAGCCTCAGTTAAATGCTTTTCTATATAAAAGTTACTTCGGTGCCTCTTCACAGCAACAGAAAGCCTATTTGAGAAAGTTAAATAAAGAGTAAAACTTGGGCCAGACATAGAGGCTCACACTTTTAATTCCAGCACGTGGGAGGCAGAGGCAAGCAGATCTGAGTCTGAGGCCACCCTGGACTGCAAAATGAGTTCCGAGACAGCCAGGGCTACACAGAGAAACCCTGTCTCGAAAAAAACTAAAACACAAAATAATAATAATTATAATATAAAAATAAAATGGGAGAACCATGTTAAAAAATATAGCCTTAAGCACTTCAGTATTTTCTAATACTAGACCATTAAAAGTTTATATTCTTTTCACTGCTCTTTTAGGTTATGATGAATTTGTTGGTTTCTAGACTAGAAAATAGGTTCTAGACAAATAGTGCCTGGTCTCTCCTGAGCTGGAGTAAGTACGACAGTCCAATTATAGCTTCAGTGCATTAGCAACAGCAGTCATCCCACAGGACTAACTACCCAATGGTTCTCTGAAGTGGGCCGGAAGGACTAGTCTGATGCCAGCCTCTTACCTTGTGGTAGAACAGAAAGAAAGAGAGAAAGGCAGTAGGCTTCATCAAAACCACACCATTGCAAAACCATCTCACTCAGTGGTGCATTAATGGGCACAGCTAAGGAGCATGCAGAGGGAACAGGTAAATAAAGAGACTGCTGTTCATGATCTTATGTGCAGCTGGGTAACTGTAGCAAAGTTCAGAAAGGACTCAATAGTGACAAGCACAGCAGACAAAAGAGCTTTAAAAAGTTACCGCTGACGATCTGACTTGTATGTGGCTGTCAGCTCATCAAACATAGTGCTGTTCATTTCCATAAATGCTTTCAACACGTTGTACACCAGCGCCACAATAGCCCTGTGAGGCAGAGAAGGAGAACGTACCCATCAGTCTTCACAATGGGGTGTTGAAGAGAAAAGCAGGACAGCTCTGGCATGAGTCAAGCCTCCTCTAGTATACATGTATACAAACTTTTACTGCGTTTTCCTTTGATAAGGTCGCTTACTTCTAATGTGCATCCGATCATCGTGACCCCACTACAACCTCTCTCCCAGTCTATTACCCTTACTGCCCCTATGAATCCCTTTCAGACATACATGTAGCACAGCACAGCACAGCACAGCACAGCACAGCACAGCACAGCACAGCACAGCACAGCACAGCACAGCACAGCACAGCACAGCACAGCACAGTGTGTAGGATAACTTCAAGTCCTGATCCTCCTGCCTCCAGCTGTCTAGTGCTGAGATTATGGGCATGTATTAGCACACCTGGTTTCCTATTCCCTTTTATACAACTCATTTCCACAACAAGAGATTTGAGTTCTTTACTGTTCAATCTTCCTGAGGGATGGCAAAGTTAAAACCAAATTTGTTCTTCCAAATTATTGCTACCCAGAGCAGACGTGCTTATGGCCACTGCATAACAGAAGGCAAGTTTAAAATGAAACTGCTGTAAGGGTAGGGGAGATAGCTCAGGTAGATAGGGGTGTGTGGGTATGGGGGCTGTGTGTGTGTGCGCGCGCGCGTGCGTGTATGCGTGTGTGTCTGTCTGTCTGTCTGTCTGTCCAGCTGGTGGTGTGCACCCATAATCCCAGCACGTGGGAGGCAGAGGTAAGAAAGAGCATTGAGACCTTAAGGGCACTGTACATATGTGGGCTATATACATACGGATACTATCTTAAAGCAAAGAAACAACAGACAGAAGATAGACAGGCAGGCAGGCAGAACTGTATAAACAAGCACCAGTGGTTAAATAAAATTACTTTCAAAGTAATAATTAAAATCAGAAGCTGTCCCTGTGAAATGAATATATAAATCGCTTGTGCTCAAAGACAGGCTACTAAGTCCCTCCAAGCTGCTTTTCCAGTGTGGTTGCATCAGTCTGTCTGTCCGTCCCTGCTCAATCTTCTGCTGACCCAATGTTCATGATGAAAACTGTCGACTGGTGCCAGATGCTCTTGGCCATAGGGCACTACTCCACAGCTAAGACGCCAAGCCGCTGGACGATTCTTCTCAAGCAGAACACACTCTTGGACAACGTGAGGACTGTGCTGTGACAGACATGATTCAGACGAGGCAAGAAAAGGTGTTTCCCTTCTCAAAACCTTCAAGGGTGCTTCTGTTTTGCAACAAGCTCCCTAATCTTACTAAGAAGGCATCTCTAGAGATGAGCGTCTGTGTTGGTGGGAATCTTTGTGTTAGTGGGAGCTCTGGTGTTTGCTACTCAGCTTCTGCTTGGTGCCCAAAAGAAGGCAAACTGAAGCTAAGTCTCAAGAATGGCTTTCTCGGGCTGGAGAGATGGCTCAGTGGTTAAAGAGCACTGACTGCTCTTCCCAACTGCTCTTCCTCAGGTCCTGAGTTCAATTCCCAGCAACCACATGGTGGCTTACAACCATCTGTAAAGGGCTCCAATGCCCCCTTCTGGTGTGTCTGAAGAAAGCTACAGGGTACTCACAAGCATTAAAAAAAAAAAAAAAAAAAAAAAAAGAATGGCTTTCTTCCCAAGGGTAGCACTGGAGAAGCACTGGATCCCGCAGTTACTGACACTGTCTAGAGCTGCTCTCCAGACCCTTGAGAGAAAGTCTATACAACGGGACTTAATAGCTCTCTTTTCAAAGTTCTATTATTATAGGAAGTATTATAGTTAGAAAATTAAAAAAAAATGTTATTTTACAACTCCAGGCAAAAATTAAAAGACAGACTGAATTATATGTAATAATTCTTCAATGCCACGTAAACATTCCTTTATTGCATAGAGAAACATTCAAAGGCATCTCAATATAAAACTTTAACTCTCCTGGGGCTAAATTAAACTTGTCCTTGAAGATTATAAAATTTATTCCCCTCTTCAAACTTTAACAACTGAGCTGGCTGCTGAGAAACGGATCTTCCTGTCAAACGTAAATCTCTTCAGACCACTTCTTCACAGCCCCTCAGCATCTCCTGATGCTGCCCCTGGGGAAGACTTCATGAGCCTCACTTCTTTTCTAGCCCGGTCTCTCTAGTACTGTTCCCCCAAAGACCTCATGCCTTTGCCCTCCTGAGCCCACAGGCTTCTGAACTGACAGGCACTTTTAACCCCTGTGTGTCTTTTTACATGGAAAACACCAGACCTTTGTCTGAAGGGACTTTCCCTATCACCACCTCTACCAAACTCCACTAAGATTCTACCTGAAGCCAGGTTCAGTCATTCCCCAGCACTCAGGAGGCTGAGGCAGGAGGATCATGAGTTTCAGGTCAGTATAGCCTATACAGTAAGATCCTGCCTTGAAGAAATTAACACATTTAATTTGAGCCCTGTCAGTCGATGCACATCCTTTAGGGCTCCAACACATTCCCAAAACACATCTGGCTACCTTCAGACAGGTCAGAGAGCCTCTCAAGTAAAAAGATATTTTAACTAAACAGTGCTATTTTGTTAAAATATGTCTGTTTTTCAGAACCCCAAAGAGCACCCAATTCCAGAGAGATGTTTATCTTGTTATGTGAGCACCTTTAACAATGGCCACAGCATCCGGTGCACAGTGAGCTGCGAGACATTTTACTAATGAAAGTGGAAAAGGAAGGGACATGAGACCACACAGGAGAGGGAGGACAGGAGAGGGAGGACAGGAGAGGGAGGACAGGAGAGGGAGGGAAGATGGAAGGAAACTGAAGACATACGGATTCCAATGCTCCTTTGAAATCCTATAAAGGCTGGAGAACATGATGGGAAGGATGACGTTCGAGTTTTCTTCTATCAAACTCATGATGTACTCATTATTCCAATAATAGAGTGCCCTTTCTGCCACCTTTAGGGAAGAAAAGGACAATTATTACACAAGTATAATCTTTTCAAACAAAAGTATTTTAAAAGGCTCTTTTTAAAAATCATTCAATGAAAAGTATAATTAAATATTAATAACTCTTTACATTTCCTAAGATTTATCTTTCAAGAAGTTGCGGGGTAGTTCATCAGTTTTGTGGTTGTTGTTTTCTCCCCGCATGGTAATTTCTCTTCTCTTTAAGTCTGTCTACACATCCCATCTCTACCCACACTCTTCACTACACAGTTCCCACACACTGTCATCAGCTGGACTTTCAGAGCTGCTTGTCTGGCTTAGATCTTGTTATACTCTGGTTCTTAAGTTTCCCCAAAGGCTTATGTTCAAATGTTTTGTCTGCAGCCTGTGATGCTGCTGGGAAAGCTGTGGGCCTTCAAAGCTGGGGTCTGGCAGAGGAAGTGTCACTGGCTTATTCATTTGGATCCTGTCCTCTGTCCACAATATTCTAACTTTTTTTAAAAAAATTTTTAAGGTTTATTTATTTATTTATTTCATATATGTGAGTACACTATCACTATCTTCAGACACACCAGAAGAGGGCACCAGATCCCATTATAGTTGGTTGTGAGCCACCATGTGGTTGCTGGGAATTGAACTCAGGTCCTCTGGAAGAGCAGTCAGAGCTCTTAACCACTGAGCCACCTCTCCAGCCCCACAATACTCTAACTTCATCTGCTGAGCCTAAGTTCCTCATCTTGGACTTGATGAATTCAAATGGCTTCTTTTATTTATGTAAATTGAGAAATCGTGATTTAGAATGAAAAGAAACAAGATTGCACGCACTGACAGACTGAGAAACTGGAGCCTTTCCAGCCAAACCTCTTGGGAGGTTCAAATCACTGCTGATCACTGGTCACTGGCCCCTGAGCACTTAGACGTACGTAGTCTTCAAGGCCCACTACTACGCAGAAGCCACTATGCTGTGTCCACTCATACATCACTGCTCTTAATCTGTAACTGGTGCCATCACTCCAGGTGGGAAGTCACTGGCACAAGGTCACATGGCTAGCAAGTGGCACATGCAGCAGCCTGCTCTCAACTCTTCCCTGCCGTCCCTAAAGATGGGCTAACAGCTGGGAACAGAGCGCCTACTATTTAATGGAAACTGTGATGGGGGCTCCGGAGCAGAATGAACAACCTATACATACATACACAGGGGCTACCTAAGGTCACGGCGAAGAGTCGGTGTGCATGACTCCAGACTCCTGGCCTCCAGGACTGTGGGGAAATCAACCTCTGCTCTTAAAGCTATTTGGTCTGGAACATTCTGTTATGGCAACCTGAGCCTACCACACACTTTCCCACTTTCTTCTTTTGTGTTAAGTCAAACCCAGGGCCCAGCAAGTGCATCTACTGAAGCTCATCCTCAGCCTAACAAATTACCCGTTCTTTCTGAGCAGAGTACCCAGGAAGTTTCTCTGACATGCTCTTTGTGAAAGATCCTTGCCTCCACTACACTAAAGCGCCTAGTGAAAATACAAAACTAAACAGTCTGTATGTTTGAGCAACTACAGATTTATTGCAATGTGCACAGTCTCTATACGTTGTTCTGAACTTTTCTGTGTCCAGCATGGACACCTCATACAATGGTGGTCTATCTACTTTCCTCTTTGTTCAGTGTGGCCTAAGCACTAGCTTAATAAACTAGTTCACCTTTCGACTTAAAGCCAGGCACAGTCAGAGCCTCAACCTGCCAGCTTACAGGACAGTCCACCATCAAATTAGAAGTGTGCTTTTGTGCTGTTGAACAGGATCTTCAAACGAGGGGCGGTATGACGAGTCTGCTAGATTTGTAAGATGGCCTTTTGGTAAGACAGCTACCAGGCAAGATAAAGCACTGTGTTCAACTCTGGTCTCTCCTGTGCGGGTTTCACAGCACTGCAGTCAGGACCTCCTTGAAAACACCAAGCACACCTTCCCTGCGTTCTCCCAAACAGCCACAAGGAGGCAGAGCAGGCTGTGGGAAGGTCGTGGGCTTCAGCGTTTTTTGCAATAAGCCACATTTAAAACAAAAATCCACTGACGCTCCCTTGTACACTTGGAACCTTGAGGAAGGCATGCACAGCCTCATCAAGTGTGGGACAGTTTGTGGGACAGCACACAGCTTCTCTTCCCGCCTCCTAAGGATTGCTGACTACTATTCCTCATACACTGAAGAAACCCCAGCAGCTCACTTCATTCAATTTACCCAAATTAAGTTATTTTACAGGTTCCAGCTTTGGTAACACATGTCTTCTTGCAGGGTATTACGGGAATTGAAATCAAGAGACAGAGACTGTTAGAGGCAGATGCTCAACATCAGGTAACAATTTGTTAACAAGTGGCAGGGGTTGGAGAGATGGCTGAGTCACTAAAAGAATGCTGACTGCCTTTTGCAGAGTACCCTGCAACCACACCAGCCAGCTCACAAGTACCTGAACCCCAGCACCAGGGGTCTGAGGTGCCTCTGGCCTCTGTGCACACTGCACTCATGTACACGTACCCACAGACAAACACAGAATTAAAAATAAAACAGTAAGTCTTTTTATTTTGGGGGGAGGGTCTTTTTTTTTTTCGGAGCTGGGGACCGAACCCAGGGCCTTGCGCTTGCTGGGCAAGCGCCCTACCACTGAGCTAAATCCCCACCCCCAGTAAGTCTCTTTTTAAAAGTAGCTAATGTCCATGAAATTAGCCCCAATGGGTTCACACGGCACACACCACTCTGACTCCTGTTCTCTTTACTACTAACCTGAAAATGGGGGCTAGAAACACACTTGGCAATTTGTTTAAACAAAGGTTCTTGGATTTTAACAAATTGTGATGGTTCAATCACATCCAAGATTTCTTCCAGCTCCCCAAGGAACATGACCTACAAACAGGAACAAAACACAGAATATGAGATCCGCCACCACTAAGATGCCCACATGATCAACTTTGCTTACTATGTTAAGTGTACACAGAAAGGAAGAAACAACAACCAAGAAAACCAGACATTATTCTATTTGTTTTGGCCTGAGATGATGGCTCAGTGGGTAAGAGTGCTTGCTTATGAAAGCATGAAGACCTGAGTTCAAATCCCCACATCCATATTAAAAGACAGGCCAGGCCATCTGCATGCCTGCAACCCCAAGTGCTATGGGGTGTTGAGACAGGAGCATTCCAGGGTTTGCTGGCTGCCAGCCTAGCTCCAAATGTATGACAGGTCTCTGTGTCAAGAGTTCTTCTCTGGCCTCCATGTGCATACCCTATCCACTGCCATATACACAAAGAACTCAGCACAGGGCCTTCTGTTAAAGCAAATGACTGGCCTCTCCCTCTTCAGGCCTTTGAAACTCTGCCCACTGCTAGCAACCAAGATAGTGAACACCCCCAACCAACCCCACTTTTTAAAATAATGGCTGAGACTCCTAAACAAATGTGCATTAGTCCCCACCACCACAATAGAACACAGTCACCTGTTTCCCCCTCCCTCTCCCTTGAGCACAGTGAATTTCATGGCCTCATGGCTGTATGCAAAAAAAAAAAAAAAAAAAAAAAAAAGCTTGAAGATCATACAATGGAGCAGAAAAATAGATTTAGACAGTTGTATAAACAGAATGAGAACTGATAATAAAGACATTACCTATGTATTCACTAAAGTAACATTAGGGAAGCCAACTAGGCAACTAAAATACGAAGGTGACACGTCTTTTGTATCTCAAGGTACAAAGGGCAGTACTGATTCCCTTTCCGTATGTTGTTAAGAAATGAGGTAACTGCTGAAGCTGTATTGACTAGGGCTGGATTCCAGCGGATGCGAGGAAGCGGCTCTTCCTGTATCGTCCTATATACCCCATCCTTTACTAAGACACATACATTCTCTTGGGACATAAAGCTGACAGGTGGCCTCTGCTTACAAGCTAAGAGCAGGCTTCAGGTCTGAGGTAGAGACAGTTAGCATCCATTCAAGCTACTGCTTAGGGACTCCCTCAACCACACGTGCTTAGGTGACTGTGTGTGCCTCATTCCTGGGTGTGTCAAGTTAATGGTGTGCTGTATATTGTGAGACTGTACAGTGTAAGCCCGCACCCATAGGACAATTTAACACGGGGGCTGAGCAGAAATCTATCTATAGTGGCAGCAAACCTTCCGTGCTATGCATAATCACTACAAAAGTGACCTCGATGGAGCTACGTAACTGGGCACAGGCGTGGTCAGGGTTACAGTGGCGAGAAGCCTAGGATTCAGAGTTCAGGAGGCAGGTTCTAGGCTATTGGCACACTCCCATTCAGTGTGTCTGGATATGCTACTAAACTTCTTGAAGCCTCAGTTTTATCACTAGTCAAAGCCAAGAGCACTGCCTGCCGTAGAACTACAGAACCAGGTTTAGATGAGGCAATGCGCGTGTGTGCTTGGCCTCACAGTGAGAGAGAGCTTGGCAAAGCACTGCCTTCACTACTGGCACTCTTTGATGCTAAGTACTTACCTCTTTTTGACTGCATGTTTTAGGCCAAAATTTCATTAACCCCCTAATAACCTAAAAGAAAAAGGAAGAAAAAATGGGGCGTTTAATGTTTGACATCATTTTAATGAAGATGTTTTTTTCTTAAATTTTTTTCACATTATAGAAAGGGGGAAAAAAGCTTACTGGTTCTGTAAGAGAAGGGTCTTTCTCCAGAAACTGTACTATACAATACGCCAGCTGCACAAGAAGAAGAGAAAAGGACAGAGCATTAGCTCGGTACAATGAAAGGTGGACGCACACAGTACCTCACTTCTCCAAAGCATTCAGACTCTGTGTAACATCACAATCACTTCATTTGAACCCTCATGAAAAAAAAATGGAATCCAGGTATGTTGCCCAGGCTGGTCTTGAACTCCTAGACTCAACATAATTCTCCCACTTCAGCTTCCTGAGTAGCAGAGACTGTAGCTAAAAGCTATGTTTTTTCAAGTCAATGACAAAATAAAAGGCTCCAGAGGAATTGTGTTCTTAAAGAGCACTGAGACTAGATTTTGGAGGCTACTGAAAGGCAGGGACGCCTGAAAAGATCTCATAGACATTCAAGTCCAGGCTACCTCTCAAGCTTCAGTTTCTATGGGGAAGCAGGCATTTTGTGGAAACCTAGGCAAATGCCTATGGAGGAAACCTGAGAACAAGGCCTCCTGAAGAGGTCAAGGTTACACTTGCCAAAGTCAGAAACTGGGGAGTTTCCCAGTCTCGACAGGAACGCTTCCAAATAACCACGAAATGGCATACCCTGCTGCACGGACTCAAGAGAAGTTTTCTAAAGGGCTCTGAAAAATCCCTCAACAGGAAACCTGTCCTCTTAAAAACCAAAATTTTGATGGTGTGCTAAATCTGGAACATATGGACTAATTCTTTCCTCAAAATACAGAGTTTCACATTTAAGAAGGACACTGCTTAGAAAAATGTGTCACATTTTAATGCAAACTCAAGAGAAGGGGGCCAGAGTCTCAGACACTAAACATAAAAACACCACCACACCAACTGTGCCTTCCAGTGACGAGCTTACCATGCCACGGGTGTAGTGCTCACTCAGAACAGAAGTCACAGTGACGCTTACACAGGACCTGGTGTGCATCCGTCTGCACTGAAACAACACACTCTACAGCCAAGGCAATCCTCCTGCCTCAACCTGTCAGGTGCTGAGATTATAGCTGCGGGGACCACACCCCACACAATCTGATTTTTAAAGTAATGAGGGATTTATAAAGAGGATGATGTGAGAATATTGATAGGTTAACTACTTCAGAAAGAATCTGCAGTGCTGTGATAAAGCACAAGGGGGAAGGGGGCAGCTGACAGCCCAGGGCAAAGTGAGACAGGACTAAGTATTCAAGAACATTTAGCGATTTAGGCAAGGCTCAAAGACGCCTCCCTCGCCCTAGCACACTCTTACATGCCCTATACGTTTACATCCATCCTACTACGGGCAATCTCTGAGGCAGGGAACCCTGTGAACATGAAGGTCTGCTATGAAATAACAGAGCAAAGCCCATTCCTACTTTAAAAATAGTTTCATGATTCTACTGTGCTGGCGGGTGAGGGTGGGGGGCCTGGGGGACATCCTCTCATACTTTTCTTGGGGAGTATTTTTAACCTTTGACATACCTTTCCTTACCAAGAAGGAGGGAAGGAGGAGGGGAGGGAGGGAGGGAGGGAGGGAGGGAGGAGGGAGGGAGGAGGGAGGGAGGAGGGAGGGAGGAAGGAGGAGGGAGGGGAGGGAGGAGGGGGGAGGGAAGGGAAGAAAAAGATAAAAAAGAAGAAGAAAAATAAGAAGAAAAGGAATAAGAGGAGGAGGGAGGAGGAGGAAGGAGGAGGGAGGAAGGAAGGGAGGGAGGAAGGAGGGAGGGAGGGAGGGAGGGAAGGAGGGCGACAGACAGACCAGACACACACACACACACAGACAATATCCTAAGAAACACTAAGTCCACAAACTTTTCATTTTGTTTCAGAAGATATACTTAAAACTAGGTGTGGTGGCTCACCCTTGGAATCCCAGCACTCAGGAGGAAAAGGCAGAAGACTGCAAATTTACAGCCAACCCTAGCCAATGGGGGAGACTCTGTATCAAAAAAAGTTTTAATTGAAATTTCTACCTGGGCATGGAAGAGTGATAAACTCCGGACAGTGTGCAAAGGGATCAACACTTTCACCAGGAACTGTTTGTGTTCTGCCTTAAGTGGTAAAGCGAAGCCATTGATAATACTGGGAGAAGAAGAGAGAGGTTAGCAAGGGGATCCCACACACTGAACCCAGACGAGCTGTTGTTAGGAGCTGGCTAACTCTTAATTCATATTTGTCCAAAAACCATAGCCAGCCCCTCCCACTAATGAATTCAATGCTTTTTTTATTTACTTCAACAGAGATCATTTATTAAGCAGGAATTTTAATTTTAACAGAAGTAAATTTATTGTGAACATCCAACAAACAGGCAGATGGTGCCCAAAGCTTCTTCTCAAGCCCTTGTTTTGTCCTCCCTCTGTTCCTCAGGAAAGTCGCCCACCAGCTAACTTTCTCTCACAACAGGAGCTGTCCATTTCCAGACCACCTTACTGGCCTGTTCTTTAACATCCTTGCGGTCTCCAGACACCCGTTCTCTTCACTCTTGAAGCCTCTGTCAGCCTTGGGAGGTCACTGGAAGGAGGCAGGCAGAGCCCACCTTTCCCTCCTCTTATTGGAAGGAAAGACTAAGCAATCGCTCTGCCCGGCTACCTCATCTTGGCTCCACCTCCCGGGGCAGCAGCTGCCTACAGCTCCACACCTGGCCTGCTTTCAGCAGACAGGAGAAGGACAGGTGGCCGACAAGCTAGGCCTAGAGAATAAGGTGTCACTGGCCTGATACCCAATTCTATCACTGAGTAAGTTCTGAGCTCCTTCAGGTCACTGTGGGAGTTAACAATAGGTAATTATGGAACAAAGAACAAAGTTAGCCC
Source organism: Rattus rattus (assembly GCF_011064425.1). Taxonomy (NCBI): domain Eukaryota; kingdom Metazoa; phylum Chordata; class Mammalia; order Rodentia; family Muridae; genus Rattus; species Rattus rattus. The sequence continues at coordinate 89,633,953 of NC_046160.1, forward strand.
TTTAGAGTCACTTGGGAAACAGGCTAAGCACAGATGAGAGGGCAAGGTTCACAGAGCAGGAGCTCCAGGTCAGTCAGCATTCCCGCCTGCCCCCTGCACATGCCCTGCAGCATAAGGCGCACCTACAGCTGCAACTAAGGCAAGCACGTACCTCCCTAGTATTTCCAGCAGTTCAGCCACACCATTGAAGTGCTCTGTTTCATAAACAAACCTGAGAAGAGAAAGAAGAGAGAAGAAAGGAGAGGGAGGAGTGGAAGGAGTAGGGAAGGGAGGGGGAAGAAGTTAGCACATTACCTTCAACTACTGAAGGTTATTTAATGCTTTTACAAAAACATCAACTTTGCCCTCTTGCTTTCCCACCATCAACTTACCTTAGAAAAATATTGTTAATTTGTTTTCGGATAAATGCTCTAAGCCCGAGAAACTTGCCATAAATCCTGTGCAAGACTGTTTTTAAATAGTCCCGTTCTCGAGGGTCTTCACTGTCGAATAGCTCCAAAAGCTGTCGGGAACAACAGTAGAAGAGCAGACTGTCAGAGTCGGTTTAGCAAAGAACTTAGAAATTCTAGTGCTCCTTATTTACAATCCCTCTGTTCCTTTCTCCCCTCTTCTGAAAGCTACTAAAAGTCATTCCCAATATGGCAGTAGTCTTTGGGGAAGCCAGCTACACTGAGAAAAAGGGTTTATACACAGGAAAAGATCATGCTGCAGTAGCAATAACAGCCAATGCAGAGTTCACGTGATAAATAGACGACCGGTCTCTAAGCAATCTACATAGGTCGTTCCCTCTGTGAGGGAGCTCTATCCTTGTCTTACAGATAAGCAAACTGAAGCACAGAAAGCTTAAGTAACTTGCTGGTGATGTCACAGTGAGAAGCATCAGCACTGGGATGTGAACCCACCGAATGCCTAAAGTCCTTGGCCTTCAATACTGTGTGTCACTAACTCCTGGGCTTTTCAGTACAAACAGAAACATAAACTCAAGTCCCTCCTCTCTACCAGAGGCCCAAGAAGAAACAACCTAACCCAAAGCAAACACTGAAATCCCCAATGACCCCAGCAACATCGTCAGTCTAAACTGTCACCCAGTGTCACAGGGTGGACGTCTCGTCAAAGCAAACAGTATTATGCTGTGTGAATGGTATGATTTAGGTTTGGATCATTTACAACTGTAGCCACAGAATTCTGACAACATGGTCCCAAATCTCATGCCGTAAGAGAGAAAACAAGTTCAATCTTCAGAGAAGTAGCCGGGGCCACTTTGGATACGATATGATTCTTGTAAGAAATCCCAAAGTTCTTGTTTTGTAACACGTGTTCAAGAGATGGGAATAAAGCTCAATGACAGAGTGTTCTCGTTCTCTCTCTCTCTCTCTCTCTCTCTCTCTCTCTCTCTCTCTCTGTGTGTGTGTGTGTGAGTGTGCATGCATTTATATATAAGCATTATACATACTGCAAATACAAATGGACTCAAAATGGATAATCAACTTAAAGAGTAAATGATAAAGAAAACATAAGAAAAATCTTCACATCTCCAAATCAAGTGATTTTTTTAAACTCTGACAAGAAATGAACAAAACAAAACAAAGCAAAATTAACTGAACTGAAAGCACTGGGGCTGGTTGCACCGTCCTGTAAGTATGTTTAAAATGAACTGGAGGGTGGGGAGATAGGGGCTACAGGGACGATTTCCATGTAAAAAGCTAGATGGTACATGCTTATGATCTCAGCACTGAGGAGACAGAAAGACACATGGGCTCACTGGCCAGGCAACAGTGAGCTCCAGGCCCGTGACAGATACTGTCTTCAACAAAGGTGAATAGCACCCAACGAATGACTGATCACCAGCCTCCACATGCATGCACATACATGTGCACACACACCTGAACCCCCATATGGGGTGACTTTATGTTATATAAATTATAATTTGACAAACCTGCTAGTTTGTAAAAATGATACTGGGAAAATTTCTCTGAAAGAACAACAAACTTGGAAACCCTCCTGAACATTATTAATTTTTTTTGTTTTTTTTAACATTATTAATTTTAATATGTTCATGACAGTTACAATAAAGTAAACCAACTCAGCATGCAAATAAGAGCTGCCTACCTTCATTCTCACAAAAGGCTACACATGCACTATTATATATATTTATACATAAATGAGTCCAAGCGATGGAGCTGAGTGACAGCAAAGGGGACAGTAATCACATGGACATCATTTGGTTTTATTTTTTTTTGTTTGATGAAAGACAAGTCGGGGCAAAATTTATTAACTAGAAATAAACTTCAAATATGGCAGGAAAGAAAAACTAAAGAATAGTCTGGACAGTGAACCAATACACGTTTGGCTTCACAGTGCTCATATTCATCATCTGTTCTGTTGTTCTAAGTTGAGTATTTTGAATAAATATTTACTGGTGCATACTAAGGGCTGGCCAATGGGCAAGGAGGTGCCAGGGATATAGTGATATGGAAGTCAGATATACGCTGCTTTCAGAGTCTAATGATGGATGAGAATAAACAAAGAGCACAAGTATTTCAAGATGCTGTACGAATGAATAATGGATCTGCCGACTCCACTTGGAAGAAGAATAGTAATAAAGACAGCTTCCAGGGAAAGTGATACATATGGACAAACAGACACACACACACACACACACACGAACTGGGACAAGTGTTTACCAGCTTTTGCCACTATGACAAACGACTTATGATAAAGAATGTTGGGTGGTTGTTTTCTTTCCATCTCAAATCTGAAGGCTGATTGTCCAAATGGCATAGCATACATAGCTCACAGCAAGGGCTACCCTAGACCACACTGATAGGGGGTGATCAATTTTACAACAAGGAAGTGAGTACATTGCAACTCCAACCAGGAACAGAGAGAGAAAGAGAGAGACCGAGAGAGATTAGTGTCTTATAAGCCCTACCAAGAGTATGCCCCAAATGCCTTAGGGACCACCCACTCATCTCCACATCTTAAAAGTTCCTCATCATTTCTCCGAACTATCACCTTGACTACCAACTGTCCAAATACAAAAGACTGTTGGTGAGGGGCAGGTTGGTGGGTTAAGGGGTTGTCACTAAATCACACCCAAACTAGTACAATGTTCCCAAGGAATATGGACGGAGTGGCAAGGCAACAACAACCTGACAGATGACACTTAGCAATAACTGTCACATCTCTGCCCATTTAGCCAGAAAATAAACAAGTATGTACTGAGGTCTTTCCTCATGCCATAGATGTCCTTGCGCTGGGCACACAGAGTGCTAGACAAACTTCCAGCTAACTATGGGACGCAACCAGCAAGTTAACAATTTACTTGCACAGGTAAGCATTCTACTTAGAAAAAAAAAGGCATGTGGCTGTAACAGGCCAGAAAGGAGAAGGAGGGGATGTGTGCTTTGGACCCACTCATTATCTGTCTCTATGCAAGAGACACTCAAAATTACACAAGACATCTCACCCATCTACCGCCCTCCAGTCCTTGTTTATGGAAATAGTTAACCATTTGAAGTTCTATTTTTAATTGGGTCTCTACTTTAAGTGAAAGCTTAATGAATAATGTGCAACTAACATAAGAAGAGGCTCGTGGGGGTGGAATGTTAGCGAAATCTGAACCAACCGTGCTTCTTTATTGCTAATCTGAAGTTTAACAACTATACAATTAAACAAAGATCATTTAACTAAATATTTCATTAGGTTTTCAAAAAACAAACAAACAAAAGAAGAAAAAAGCTGTCTAGTGAGGACCTTTGCAGACCTGCTAAATGCACCGTGCTCTGCGACAAAGAAAGACGAGCTTCCATACTCAGCTGCGCCCTGCTGGCCTGTACAACACAGTTCTGACAACATTATGTGGGGCTATGGCATATAGGATAAAGGGGAAGAGCAAGATGACTTCTGATTTCCACAACACCCTTCTCCACATCCACAGATCATGTCATCCACCATACCACAAGCAACTTGTCAAAGAAAACCTGGGATTTCCAAATTGACTATGTAGCAAAAATAGATACTTAAGATGATGAATCAACAAAAAAAAAAAAAAAAAAAAAAAAAAAAAAAAAAAAGCCTCCCTGAGTTTAGCAGAGGTAAACTGTGTTAGGATTTAGAATGAAAATATAAGCACCCGCCATGCCCTCCCACCTCACCCCCCCCACACACACACACCTTACCTACCATACCCCCAACCCTCAGCAAAGGGGCCTGGAGAACAGAGCAGACTGTCAGACTTGTGTGGGTTTCCCAACTTGGAAAATGGACAAAAGTAGCAACCTCAGTTTCCTCTAGCTCCTTCTGCTAAGGGATTTCCCATCCTCCCAGCAGGGAGACATGCTAACAAGTTCCCACCAGAGAAGCCTCAGAGGCTTAAGAATGAAGGCATGAGCTAGATTTGATGGCCCAGGAATGAGAAGCACCCCCCAGAGCAGCTTCTGAGTTTGTAGTTGTCAATACCCTTTGTACCCCTGGGCGTTTCAGTGTTCTAAAGAGTTACGCTCTAAGCCTAGAGAACATGACAAGTGTCCAGTCTCGATATCAAATACACTAAACGGAGAATTACTGAAGTAATAGGATTAACCAAAACCCTGCATACTTCAGTGAGGTCTTAGCCAGTACTCTTCTCTAAGCTCCCAGCTTGGGGGGTAAGGCAGAAGATCAGGAGGTCTTCTTTAAGGATCCTGGATCCTGAGGAAAGACCTATAGGCATAATAGTATCTAGGGGTTCTCAGTAGGCTGGCAAGTTCCTGCTCAATTATCCTCCTGTGAGCCACCCCCGCAGAGTGCCACAGCTGCGAACATAACTCGTGCACATGCCCTGCACCCACAGCACGGTCTTGGTGGAGGAGCAGGTAATGACAGTTACTATGAAGAACCAGCAGATAGCCTACCAAATGAGCAACTCTGAAGAAAAAAGAACAACGTAAGGAGCAGGGAAAACTTGCAAAAAAAAAAAAAAGCTGAACATTCTCAGAGCTCCGCCTGTATTAAGTTCCTGAAACAATCAAGGAGAATGCCATACAACATTTAAAAAAAAAAAAATGTTTTTGGAGTCAAAATGAGAAGAAAGTACACATCGTAAGCATGACCATAACAGTAAGTGGCAAAACCAGCACCTTGCCAGTCAGCAGGGGCACGTGAAGAAGAGAGCAGCTGACGGCAGGTCCAGAAGCAGAGCAGAGACTAGGAGGCAACCAACCAACCAACCAGAAAGACTCGAGGACAGGAAAACAACCTGAAAAGCCAAACTATGTGAGAAGGAACTCAGTGCAATTTTCCCGAGGCACTGTGAGGTGGGGAGGGCATGCGGTCCTCTACAGACACAGCTCAGGCACATGAAATGAAGGTCTCAAACGCTTCTAGATCTCTAGAACAGACAGCAAACAAGCTCTGTGCATTTTCTCAATACCAACCCTGGAAGCCATAAGTCAATGAAGCAGATCCTTAACAATCAGGATAGATTACCAAAACGATGTATGTGAGTACTTAATGTACGTGTGAAATGTATGTAAATAGTAAAAACTGTTATCAGACAAGTCATCTCCAAGAGTTCACATCTCATTCATGCTTTGCTAGGAAACATCAAGAGGTGAAGTGTAGCAAATGGGAGGAAGTTAAGTGAACAAATGCATGTCCCCAAAGAAAGGCAAAAGGAGCTCTCAGAATGAGGCTGTGTGCAGAGCTGGGAAAGCAACCAGCACAGATCACAATAGGATGAACAGGGCTTCATGGACTCCAAAGACAAAAGGACAAAACAGGCTGGCATGTGTGTGTGTGTGCCTATGTGCATGCATGCGTGTGTCCATCCTTGAAGAATTAAGGGAGGAACAATTGACCAAAAGAGGAAAGAGCCAGGTGAGACATCCAGCAATTGTTAACTTTAGGATTACAAAAGCCCCGTGCCGGAAGAGGGAGACAGTTCTCTCAGAGGGGAGCAACTGTGCTTTGCTGGAAGGCCACATGTCCAAGAATATGTATGTGGGCAGCACAAATTGGTCTTCATCAGTTAAAAGGTGTGGCAGGGAGCTGGAGAAATGGCTTAGTGGTTAAGGCCCTGGACGGCTCTAGAGGACACAAGTTTGATCCTAGCATCCATTTCAGGCATCTCAGGTCCTCTACAGTCTGTGCATGTGCCCACAAACATAGTCACATACTTATACAAATACACATAAAGAAATAGTAAAATAAATCTGTATTTTAAAATTATTTTAAATATTTTTAGAAGAATACAAAGTTGCATGGGTGGGGAAGGGATCTGCAAGGAAATAGGGTAGGAAAATGATCAAAGCACAAACAAAATTCTCAGCAAACTACTAACATTTTAAAAAAGAAACACAAGCTGGTTGTGATGGTGCAGGCCTTTGATCCCAGCATTCAGGAGGCAGAGACAGGAGGATCTACATAGTGGGTTCCATAATGACATCTATCTAAAGAAAAAGTTAACCTCACCCTAAAACAAACACAATAATAAAGGAAAGGCAGCTAACACAACCTGGAGTGTGAACATGACCACACACAGTCATATAAACACAAACAATGTGCCTTGAATTAATTATACTTTACGTCACAGCTAGAGTGGACCCGGAGAGGAAAGACTATATACTTCTCCATATAAAGCAGCATTTTTGAGAACAGCATAAATTTTCAAGAAATCTAAGTGTAATGGTACTTAGTTTAGAATTCCAGCACTTGGGAGGTAAAGATAAGAAGATCCAAGTTCAAGGGAAAAGATGAAATAGGGTGGGGTGGTTGTTGTGATAAGTTATTTGCAGGCAAGATGGCTCAGTGGGTAGAGATGTTTGCTGCCAAGCCTAAACTCCTGAATCCAATCCCCAGGATCTATCTAGCAGGAAGGAGAGAACTGATTCCTGCAGTTATCCTCCACTTGTGAACTACAACTTGTACTACACTTGTGAACATACAAACTGTTTTCTATGCATTATTTTACAAAAGAAATGTTCAAGCAGATAATGAATAAAAAATCGGATGCTGTAAGTGTCTTCATCCAGACTGACACAGCACAACAATCCAAGATCCATGTTTCTGGCTCTGTGGGCAATAGATATACTAAAATGAAACAATGAGTCCTTCGGAAGTCCCTGGACCATATGATGCACACAGGACCAGCAAGTGTCACTCAGCTAGCTCTACCGGCAAGCCAAGGTCAGCTTCTATCACTGTCAATTCTTTTTATATAGCCTCCAAACATCCTGTGTCCCCCATGGCCTTGTCTCAGCACGTGTGTCTGCCTCAGCTGACATCACTCTGCCCATCAGCTGGAGTCCACAGAAGGAGCAAGGAACTGAGGCATATCACCAGAAGGTTTTTGGTGTGTTTCTCTGTAGAGAGTCCTGACAAATACATGCCTGCAGTTAACAGATAATCCTTCAACACGTGTCCTTTCACGTGCTTACATTAGCAGACCATCCTTTCTCCTGTGTCTGCTTCAGCTAAACGCTCCTTCATATGTTTGCCCCAACAAAACAACATCCAACTACCTTTCCAAAGGACCCTTAAGTTTCCACTTCAAGTGAGGGTTCTGGGAACCATCAGGCTTAATAGCAAACCTCACTGGCCCGTTAGGGAGGTCTGGAGTTAAGTGCTGGACTAAAGATGAGGAGGAAATGAGGTGTTCTGTTAGCTGGTGAGGCTAACACCCCAGATAAAAATAAATTCTCTAGTTTTATTTGCTGTAGCCTCTGGGAGAGAAATGTAAATAATCTGAGACATTCAGGGAACTTGTTTGGAAAATATCTTTGTGTTAGAGTAGGGATTCAAAGTCTCATGGACCTTACCTCAGACAAGAAGCTAAAAGTCATTCACGGCTTGGTTTGGGCCATGTCCAGTTTTATCTTGAGGCTTTAAATACATCGCATCAAGCGATCACTTTTGAGGTCAAACTTAATGATTTGTATAATTTGCATAATAATTATGCTACTTTGGTCTAAATATAACTGCAAACATGAAGTACAAATTACTAATAGCTATCTCCAGCAGCAGGTATGTTATAGGGATTCTTGACTTGCGTCTCTTAGCAACCACTGACTGTTTCGGGTTTAGAGAGCGGGTGAAGGCAATCTTTAGAAACATGCTGCTGAAGAGCCACAGTGATTCACCCAAAGAAACAATCCAAGGTTGGCAACCAGCCTGTTTCCAAAAGGAGGGACAGGGACGGCAGTCAGAAGAAACCATTTTCCAAGACCCTTTAAGCAAATGAAACTGATCTTTACTGATAACAAATGTTCCATGAGCTGAGGCAGGCCTGCAGGTTACATAAAAGCTACACTGCCACATATTTGGTACTCTACATAGTAGCCATCTTTGACAAAGATTAGATGACTACATTTTAAAAATGTTAGAGGTTCTGTAAATCTCAACTTCATAAAAATCACCATGTTGCTCAAGTAGGGCAGTCAGAATTTTCCTGGATGAGTAACAAGGCCCTTCAAATGGAAACACTCAAAAACTCTGGAACAAACCCCAACAAGACAGGCTGTTCTGTCTGGAAATCCATTCACAATCCAGATCTCCAGCTTCTCTTTAAAGGCCCTAGGAGCCCAGACACGTGGCTTGCTCACTGACTGGCCTAGATGATGCAGGCTAGCAGGAATGGACAGAACAGAAGAGTTAAGCACACTCTGCCATCGCATCCACACTGCCTCTGTGTCGCCTGTCTTCTGTACACATCTAAGCATCCATTCCCGCTCCAAACACACATTCAAATACAACACTGGTCAGAAGAAATCAGTTGGCAAAGTGGAACTGGTAAAGAATTTAGAGATACAGGAAACTACACATGACATCTTAAAAAAGAAAAAGATGAGCCACCTAAGGGTATCCAAGAAATTTAGAGTAAAGACAGATGTCGAATAATTATAAGATACTTGGCAAATATAGCAGGATAATAATGGATAACTTCACAACCTGAAGCCATAAAAGGAAATAATGTAAAATGCTACCAAACAAAGGCTGATCTCCAGTGGAAACAGTGGTAGAGGACAGCAGATAAGCACAGTGTGCTGGGTCTTGTGGGGAGCTTCACCCATTACATCCTGACATCACAAGAGACCTGCTGACGTACTGTGGGTATCTGACATCTACTTCCAGATGAAGAAAGTGGCGGACAGTGAGTGCAGTAGTGTGACTTGCCCAAGGTCATACAGTGAAAACTAGCAGAGCTGGGCTTGGTGGCATGTGCATGCATTTTCAGCACTCAGGAGGCAAAGTTGGGAGGAGGGTCACAGGGTTGAGGACACCCTGGTCTACCCAGCAAGTCGCAGGTCAGCTAGGGTGACAGAGTGAGACTCTATCCTGAAACAAATAGCAAGTCAGCCTCAACTCAAACCAGCCGCTCCACTCAACCACCTATGCGCTCTGCCTCATGGCAGGGAAGAGGTCAGTGCTGGAAGGCACTGAGACACCACACAATGCGAACTCAGGTTGGAAAGGGGCATGCCCAGGTGCTGAAAGGAGGGAAATACAATGAACAGCAGTCATAAAACGACTATAAAAATATAGTTTCAAGAAAGCTATGTGCAAATAAGATGTGGTTTATGAAAAATGCAAAGAAAATGCAAATGTGTCTGCAGCAGAAACCCCTTTGTTATGGTTGTTATGGCATAGATGGTTCTTTTAAAGGCAGAACTGGGGAGAAGGATCAAAAAACAGGAAAAAGACAATCACATCCTTTCCACAATTTACCAACAATCTGATACATTTCCTTCCTCCCAGAACTGTTCATGCATAATGCTACAGTTTAAACATGCCCCCAAACTCATGTTTTGAACCTTGTTTCCAATCCCACAGAGGTGCAACCATTCGGGAGGTGTTCAGATCACAACAGTACCCATGAATGGAGCCCCACCATGATAAGTGGGTGCCCCATGTGCACCCTGTACCTTGCACCCTTGTGTGAGAACACAGCACCAGAATGCTCAGCAGATGCTAGCACACGGATTCTGGACTGGCTGATCTCTAGATTTGTGAGGAAGGAGTTGCTGCTCTTTAGAAACTGCCCCGTCTCAGGTAAAGCAGTTCCTGCCTGAACCACACACTGCTCTCAGTTTTGCACCATGATCCAAAATAAGTAAAAGGAAAATTTCAGAAATAATTCCAAAGTTTTAAATGGTCATTCTGAGTAGCATAAGAAAGCCTTGGTATATGTCTGCATCCTACCCAAACATGAACCATTGTATCCATGTTGGGTTATTTAGCGGCCATCTTGTGCCCATCGCTGTATCTCGGTACCTGGATACAGGGGTCAGTGCTGCCAGTGGCTTCAAGATCCATGTCTCACATAAAGGAGAGAAGGTCTTTAGAATGAACTAGGACAAAAACACAGACATGCCATTCCCCTCAAACAACAGACACAGACTCAAAAGCTATAATGTGCATGTACCACTTCAAAACAGATCATAGGTGCCACTGTTCTCATTCTTTTTACTAACTAATCAGTGTTTTACTATATGAATGTCTATAATTTCTCCAATCAACTCCTGATGAAGACGTATTAAATTTTTTCTAAGGCTGGAGAGGTGGCTCAGCAGTTAAGAGCACTGGCTGCTCTTCCAGAGGTCCTGAGTTCAATTCCCACCACATGGTAGCTCACAACCATCTGTAATGGGATCTTCTGGTGAGTCTGAAGACACCTATAGTGTACTCATATAAATAAAATAAATAAATCTTTAAAAAACATTAATTGTTTTCTAATTTTGAAATCCTTAACACTGAAGCAGCATTTGGTATCTTTGTAGGCACATTTGGTTATCTTGTGACTGCGGGATGAACCTGAACGAACCACTTACTGCACAGACGCCATGTGGACTTACAAGCACACACCTTCTGATGGGCTTCTGACGGACTCACAGGAGCCCCTCCACCCAAGTCTCTGCTAGAGCCCCTCTCCTGTCACAATACCACAGTTCAAATTAATACAGCCGAATAATTATTTTCTTGCAGTACTGAGAACTATTTCATTATGTAAAGTACTTTATTAGGTATCTTTCTCCCATGAACTATAAAGAGTCTAAATTTAAAAAAAAAAAATACTAGAATTTTAATTAAAAATATACTAGCTGGGCATCATGGTGTATGCCTTTAGTCCCAGCACTCAGGAAGCAGAGGCAGGCAGATCTCTGAGTTAGAGGCAGGCCTGGTCTACAGAGTGAGTTCCAAAACAACCAAAAACTACACAGAGAAACCCTGTCTCAAAGGAGGGAGAGAAAGAAAAAGAAAAAACAAAAAACCAAAGAACTATACAAACCAATTCAGAGATTATGTAAATATATTTATGATGGCAAATTTACTTTAATCTAGCAATATTTTGCATTCCAACATTCATTCAATGCTCTGTAAAGTTTTACTGTTAAGTTTCACATATATTTAAATTTTTGTTTAAAAACAAGGAATAGTTTAGCGGTAAAACCTATGCTTAGCCAATGTAAGGCCTTGGGTTAAACTCACAGCACTAAGAGTATTCCAAAGGTGAAGATCTTTTCATTAGTATTAGAACCAAACAGACACAGTGAGATGAAAAGGATACGAAAGGAGGAGTATTTAGTAACAATGAGATTCCCAGACAGAACCAGCAAGTGAACTGTACAAGTCACTCCATGAGAAGCCCCCTTGTGACTTAAGAAGACACTGAGTCTCAGAAACACCAACAATAACGTGCTTTATATTGAAGGTAGGAACTCTGTGTATCCGTACTTCCAGACCAACAAAGCAGACCAAGCAACTGCATCTAGGCTGTGTCTCTCATTGTGCCTAAGACTAGCCTGCTAATGCTGCGGTCTACATGGTGTGAATGAGTAAACACAAGCTTAGGAGCCAAATGTGAACACTGTGCTGGTAGCCACACTTCGAGCATGCAGAAGAGTCCTCCTCAGTTCTATAGCACACTACAGCGCAGCTTCCTTCCAACCACTACAGCATGGCAAAGCAGCTCCATTCTTAGTTTGTTTTTGCATTCACTGATGGGAAGAGAGCCAGGAAAAGAAAAAGTAAAGAATTACACTTAGTCACAACAAAAAAACAGGTATAAATCTTATTATGGCTGGAATAAGTTTTAACTTAGTAAGTCTCCAGTTGAAATCACCAAAAATATTTGAGATCATAAAGCATCTACAGAAATTAAGGTTTGCTCAAAGAAAATGTACAATCATGTGAAAAATATGAGTATGAGGACTTTCCACGACCTAAGGTGCAAAGCACAGAAGGGCTAGACACTATCTGAGTATGGGAAAAGTAAGCAAGAACAGGGGAGGGTGGAGAAAAGGCTTGACAGTAATCACAAGTGGGAGGCACAGCAGAGCGAGATGGGTGTGGTCAGGACGGGGTAACAGCAATTATCAGAGGGAGCTCCTTAAGCCCCAAAGGCTTAAATAACACTGAAGTGGCCAGAATCCACAAGATGCCGATAGACTCACTATTGGTACTTCATCTTCTTGTCTAGGAAATAACCCTAGGATGGCTGGCCAAGGCCATAGTTTACAAGCACCTTGGCCAGGATCAAACAGCGCCCTACATGTTTACTATTTTATGCCATATGCCCACCCCAGGAACAGTATTTCAAATCCCATCTCCCCCACTTTACTGGGACAGTCTCTCCTCGTCTTACTTTTCTGTTGCCGTGATAAAATACCATGACCAAAAGCAACTTGTAGGTCAAAGAGTCTGTCCTGGTTCTGGTTTTAAAGGGATGAGTCCATTACAGCAGGGAGAGGTGTGGCCACAAGCGGTAGGCAGGGAAGCAGATGCAGGAAGCTGAAAGAGCCTATTATAAACTACAAGCAAGGACAAACTGAAAATTGGGGAGGTTATACATCTCAAAGCCTGCCCCAGGTAACCTACTTCTCCCAGCAAAGCCACACCTCCCAAAGATCCCCACATTGCTCCACCAACCAGGAACCAAGTGTTCGAATACCAGAGGCTATGGGGGCGTTTCTCCTTTGAACTACCATACTTGAGCCTGTGAAGACCTCCCCAGGGCAGAGGCTGCAGGTGTGTGGCACTTCTTTACATGACAAAGTGACTCAGCTCAAGAATGAGGGGTGTGCTGTGAGCACAGGCGTCTACACAGTCTCTCCGCTCCCGTTATAAACAAAACTGATTTCAGTCATTACTGATGCATGCATCTGCTACAGAGAGGACACTTCTAAAAGTCTGTTACAGGCCCTACCAGTGTGGACAAGCATCACAATTCTAATTAATGACTTAAATGAGGGCAAGTGTGCTTAAAGTCATAACCGGCACAGATGCCAGGCTGTGGATAAAACAGTAACAATAAAGATCCATAAATATCTCCAAAGTGAAGAGAGCTCAAACTCCACAGAATGCCTGGCAAGTTTCACAATTAGACTGTGAGCTATATAACATGGACAAAGACAAAACAAAAAACACCACGGCTTTACAGCAACATGCACAGTCTACTAAAGTCAATCAAGACCAGAAGTTCAACAAAAGCCAGAAAAATCATCCAACCTCAAGAAATGTTATGGAAATGTCCCTTTAAGAAATCAGAGTCACGAACTTGGGCCCGGCAGAATGGCTCCCGCAAAGAAGGGAAGTGAGAAGAAGAAGGGCCATTCTGCCATCAATGAGATGGTGACCTGAGAACACACCATCAACTTTCACAAGCGCATTCATGGAGTGGGCTTCAAGAAGCGTGCTCCTTGGGTGCTCAAAGAAATTCGGAAATTTTCCGTGAAGGAAATGGGGATGTACGCATTGACACCAGGCTCAATGTAGCCGTCTGGGCCAAGGGAATAAGGAATGTTCTGTACCACATCTGAGTAGTCTGTCCAGAGAGTGTAATGAGGATGAGGATTCACCAAACAAGCTCTACACACTGGTAACTTACGTGCCTGTTACCACATTCTAAAATCTACAGACGGTCAGTGTGGATGAGAACTAACTGCTGAATTTAATAAAGTTGCAAAACTGAAAAAGAAAAAAGAAAAAGGAAAGAAAAGAAAAGAAAAGAAAAGAAAAGAAAAGAAAAGAAAAGAAAAGAAAAGAAAAGAAAAATAAGAAAAGAAATCAGAGGGGCTGGAGAGATGGCTCAGTGGCTAAGAGCACTGACTGCTCTTCCAGAGATCCTGAGTTCAGTTCCCAGCAACCACATGGTGGCTCACAGCCATCTGTAATGCGATCTGATGCCCTCTTCTGGTTTCTGAAGACAGCTAGAGTGTACTTACATATAATAAATAAATAAAATCTTTAAAAAAAAAAATCAGTCACACAGGTAATGGAACACCCAGCTGAACTGACCTAATCAAGCTGCAGACACAGTGTTCACAGGAATATTTCATACTTGAAGACAAAAGGCCTTCTACAATCTATAGAAGGATTCAAACTCTACCAAATGAGAAAAGGCTGATAGAATTGAGGACTCAATCCATGATAGAGAAAGCACAAGAACAGCTGCAGGTCAGGTCAAGGCACGGGACACACCAATGCAGTGCCAGTGGATTCGATGTGCACAGCAAACCTCAGTCGCTTGCCTGTGTACTCAGAGAAAGAGGTGTACAAGTACTAAAGACCTCCCCACCCCATTTTTAGAGTGATGAATGACCAACTCTCCTTCCCTGCCCCCACTTGGCATCTCAGAACATCAGGAACACCCATAAAGCCTCTGCTCTCAGCAGCCTGTCTGCTCCTGGTACTCTGTTGGATTGGATTCTATGGTCCTGCTATACTTTGAACAAAACATTGGCTCAATGAGGATATCGTGACTTCTGAATTTAGTCTAATTAGGGCAGGACATGAGCTCACTATGAACGTTAGTGGCTTTTACCCTGTCAAGGCATATGAGACCAGCTCTCTGCCATAATCAGGTTTTTCTTAAGTCCTGCTTATATGAACACCTCAGTGGGAGGTAGGTATTTTCTTCCCTACATGAGGCAACCCATATGTCAACCAAAGGAGCAGCAGTCCATACAGCACTCTCCACGCCACTCCAGTATTCACTGTACATTATATCACAGTGCATACATGAATACTGTACACTGTATACTACAGTGCCTGGTGTACACATGAGTAAATACAACAGGAACAAGGAGGTGCTCGTTAAAATTCCGTTTCAGCAATCTATCCCAAATCTCAGGCAGAAAGGAAGATGTAGTGACACTTCAAGATGTAAGATGAGAAAGCAGGAAAACAGGTTCTCTAGGCTGCCCCAAACGGACAGGCTAGAATTAATCCCTGCAAGAAAATGGTAAAGTGTTAAGTTGAGCCATTTCCCAGCAGAGACAGTTACAGTCCTCACACTTGGATGACCTGTGCCCTGCACCCACGAGCACGCCTGCTCATTTGTAATAGGTAGAACTGAAGAGCTTTAAGAAACCTTTCCTAGACAGTGAGGTTTAAAGCAACACAAAGATGCACACACTGGGCCTGAAAGACGGCTTAGTAGTAAGGCACTTGTCACCAAACATGATGAACTGAGTTCAAATCACAGAACCCACAAGGCAAAGAGAGAGAGGACTCCAGAGGAGCTGTCCTTTGACCTCTCCACTAGAGTTGTGACATGTACACGACCATACAAATACATATACACACAAAATAAACAAATAAAATCATTTTTAAAGGTTTGTACACACTAGTCATTAAATTCTCCTATAATTAAACTTTTAAAAAAGAAAACTTAGAAAGATTTAGGAATGGGCACTCCTAATGTTTAGCATGGTACTAAATTCTACCACAAATAATTTTTAAGATATTGTTACTTTTAATGGGCAATAACAGAAACTACTCATGCAAACATATTTATTGAGGAGGCCATACAATCTCACGTGCAAGATTTCTGTTGTTTTAAACAATTTCCAAGAAAATGAGATAAAGAGTTAGTAAGTAAGTTATATGTATACAATTACCAAAAAATTGCTTACCTGTAATACAAATTTCTGATCTATGTATTTTTTGGCAATGCTGGGTTGGAATTCTTGGCTTTCCAAAAATCGTATGAAAAATTCATATACAAGCTGCAACAAAAAGATTATAGTTAACTTCAAATTCTAATTCATTAGAATATTGAAAACCATGGAAGCACATTTCACTAAACCTGATAGGGTTTAGGACACAATGGTTAGTTGTCCTATCAGGCCAGGAACACTGCTGGCCTTTCTTGTGACCACGGTCACTGTTAAAATTTTAACTTTTAAAACTAAATGCAAGAAATATTGCTAGACAAAGCAAATAAAAATCTATATTCTTGCCATTTATAGGAAACCTCACTGTTAAAATTCATCCCCCCCTCCCTCTCCCCACCGTGTTTGTGTGTGTGTGTGTGCGTGTGTGTGTAAGTGGGTAGCTCAGGGGTAGCTCTTTCCTTTCACCATATGGTCCTGGGACTAGAACTCAGGTCACCTCGATGGTGAGTGCGCCCTGACCTGCTGGGCCTACTGTTAACATTTCATGTCCACCCCCTCCCTCTGAAACAGACACCTATAGTATATATAAATATCTGCATATCTTGATGCTTTTGCCATTCAAACAATACATTATGAATCTGTGTCAACCATCATTTTTCGTAAATGAACAATTACTCATAATTTATACTGAATTCAATTCATAATTAAGCAATCTCCTATGCAGATATTTAAGTAGTTTCTATAGTATTTCTCTAGCAAAGAGCTCTACAATTCATATCATACAGAACACACAATTTTTCAAATACTTCACAAGTAAATATTTTAAAGGGAGGCTTATCAAACCAAAAGATTCCCAAACACTCTGGACACATAACTACTGCCAGATTTTCTTTAAGAAAGTGTGTTGCCAGGGACTGGAGAGATGGCTCAGTGGTTAAGAGCACTGACTGCTCTTCCAGAGGTCCTGAGTTCAATTCCCAGCAACCACATGGTGGCTCACAACCATCTGTAATAGAATCTGATGCCCTCTTCTGAAGACAGCTACAGTGTACTCACATACATAAAATAAGTAAATCTTTAAAAGAAAAAAAGTGTGTTATCAGCTCACAGTCTTCTAAGTACTATAGCTGTGAGATACAATATTCTCTTTTGGAAGCAGAGTCTCACAGACAGAATCACTCTCAACTGCTCAGATAAACAGTGCAGGATTCATGTTTATTCTCTTTTTTTTTTGCACCATAAATCTACGTTACAGACCACATCAAACTACAAAGCAGCATTACTGAAGTAAAACTCTTCAGAGAGGAAACCTGGGCTCAAACCCAGCTCTGTTCCTTTCTGACTGTATAAGTCTAAGGACATTCATTTTCTGAATTCTTTCTTTCATTTTGCAATGGAAATAATAATGAGATTAAATGTAACATTACACACAAAGTTCAGTGACAAACATAATCACCGTCATCTGCCTAAAACAACATTTGTGGGTTTTTCCTATACATTTAAAATTAGAAAACACACCCAAAAGCATTAATTTCATATATGTGTGTGAATATTTAACTTATCTGATTTATATATATTTATAAGGAAAGGCTGGGAAATTTTAAAATATGTATCATTTCATTTTATAATAAAATGTATTACATGTTAACATAAACACATATATTTAGAACAATTATTATAAAGAAAGGAACTGAAATAAGCATGCTGGCACATGAAATCCCAGCACTGAGGCTGTTAACTTGGGGAAATAAGATAACACAGAATCATGTTGTTTATATTTTGGGTAACACTCTTTAATACCCAGTATAGCAGAAACAGATTTATAACCATTTCACTATTCAAATTTATTGCTATTGTTAAAGTACATTTTTAAAAAAAATCAAGGTTGGAGGGGAAAGTATTTTAGAGTCATCTTACAGAACTTTATTCTTCTTTAATACAAACATCAAAATCTGTTCTTTCTGAACAAGAGCTGCGATGCAACTTGGAAGTTAGAGTACATGAGAAAGAGAACTGGAGCTTAGAGCCAAGGACTCAGGTCAGGATAGATGGGCACAGCAGCTACCTAGAGCGCCAACCTCAGAAGGCAGAGATGGGGACATCCTGGGAGCAGGCTGGCTAGCCAGGCAGGGTGGACCATTGAGCTCTGTTTGACTGAGGGACCCTGCTTCAAAGGATAAGGTTGAAGAACAATGAAGGATGATACCAATTTCAGCCTCTGGACTCCTGTACTTGGATATACTTATGTTCATACATATGTACATATATATGTATGTACACATACACAGAGAGAGGGGGGGTGGGGAGGGAGGAAGGGAGGGAGAGGGAAAGGGAAAGGGAGAGAGAAAGAGAGAGGGGGGGAGGGGGAGGGAGGGGAGAGAGGGAGAGAGGGAGAGAGAAGGGAGAGGGGAGAGAGGGAGAGAGGGAGAGAGGGAGAGAGAACGAGAACATAAAAAGTAAAAAATAGAAAAAGCAATGGGTTGTTAATACAGAATCTGAAATGATGCCTGTGAACTATTCAACTATACCAGTCTGGATGGACCTTGATCATGTGTGCTCTGATATGAGTTATTTTCCAGTTGGGAAATATTGGCTCACTAACTCTGACAGAGTTTTCAAATATTGACACATTCCATTTCACAATATCTTTTCTTTTAATCACATTTTTATTTCTCCCAAGAACAGTCTAGAGCTTGGTATTAACAAATACACTAAAAGACAGATGTACACTATAACACAGATACAGACTTTCTAAAGTTGAAATTCTAAGTTATGCTTCTAGTATTTAAATTCTATCTGTAATGAGAAGTGTTAACAACTTACCTTTATTGTTTTAGAGAAATAGCTGATAAATACCTAGGTCTTAATAACCAGTTTGTGCTTTGTTAAGCAGCTGGTTCAGTCTGCCACTCTCAGCAATCCCAGCACCTTCCCCAGGGTCACCACAGCACTGCACCATGCAGCAGTACTGTGACTCATGCATACTTCTCATGTCACCATGCAGAGTATTTTAAATGGATGCTCAGGGGTCAGTCACTTGGGATGCTCTTCAAGCGCACTTTAAGTGAAGCAGGCACCTGTAAATTTCAAGTGCCAGCAGGAATGCAATTGAGTGTTGACTAGTCTGACACTTGTCCTTATTTGTGCACATCAACGGCATTTTTAAATACCACTGTTGGATGGAGTAGTAGCACACTCCTTTAATCCTGGGACTTGGGACTGAGAGGCAGGCTGATCTCTGTGAGTTCCAGGCCAGCCTGGTCTACACAGGAGTTCCAGGAAAACCAGAGCTACATAGTGAGATCTTGTCTCAAAAAACCAAAACCAGCGTCAGAGGCCTACCATTTTTATAATGAACAGTACAAATCTATAATGATTAGTCAACACAGGGACAAGGGCACATACCATAGAACTACGATAAAAAGTCACAGTAGGGGCCAGTGCAATGGCTTAGCGCGTAAGTGCTTGCTACCAATCCAAATGAGCTAAATTCAATTCCCGGAGAGAAGCAACTCCCAAAAGCTGTCTTCTGACCCACACACTCACACTCACACACACACATATAAATGTAATAAAAAACTTTTATTAAAAAATGTGTTGGGGTTGGGGATTTAGCTCAGTGGTAGAGCGCTTGCCTAGCAAGCGCAAGGCCCTGGATTCGGTCCTCAGCTCCGGGGGGGAAAAAAAAAATGTGTTAGCCTTGTACACCACTAAACTGATGGACCTCTAAGGATCCAGAAATACAACTAACAAATATTCCTATAGAGGCTTCAGACTAACGCTTTAATTTAGTATTCCTGTTAGCATTTTTTAGTATGTATTTAATGTGTGTATGTGAGTGGAAGGGACCTTGGGGACTAGTTCTCTCTGTTCGCCATATTGGTTCCAGGATGAAGCTTGGTTGTGGCTGTGCCCGCTGAACTCCCTCCCTGTCCCTCCCTCATTAGCACTTGATATCTGTATAAAGCTGCTGTGCCTGTAATCCCAGCTATGCAGGAAGCTGTGGCAGGTCTAGGAGTTGTAGATGTGCTCTGGGGGGACGCAGAGATACCTCATATCAAAATGGGGAGTGGTGGGGGAGACAACTCACAAAACTACATGGGATTTTAATCTCCTCTTAAATACTTTCTAAATTCAAGGGAAAAGTCTTCCCCAGTGACCTGTGAGGGTTCACATCATAATATGCTTAAATCTTCACCCCTCACACTGTTCTCTTTCAACATACTTGTTTTTCAACTCTTGTAAGAATTCCACACTTATTTAAATGACCCCTTGTCCTGAATTCCACACTTATTTACATGACTTGTTCTGAATTCTACACAAGGTAAAAAAGATCCATCTCCCAGGCCTGACTCAGCCAACAGGCTTTCTACCTGGACTAACAATTTGATTTCTCTATTCTGGTCCCATGAAAGCAGTTGTACCATAAAGTAAATTGGTAGAAACCCTTCAGACACATTTAGAAATAAGCACAAAGTTGTTCTGCACTTAAGAAACAAAATGACCTTGGAATAAAAAAGCCTCCCTTGAGTTTTTAAAGGGAAAACTGGGGTGGGAAAATAAATCACTACTTGAGGTCTCGTAAGGAAGGTCTTTGAACAAAAACCTAACATTCCTGGCTTCCAGTCTCGCTGTAAGGCACTGAAAGCAATCCTTAATTGTAAACAGAAAAATTGCAAAACACATTCTACTGGAAAGGCAGATCTAATCTCTGAAAACCCATAAACAATAACCATGGCAACTGTGTCATACCAGCTTAAAATACACCAACAGAAGCACTTAAAAAAATGAAATAGACCTTTCTTTATAAATAGACCTCTGATATTTTTTATCAAATACCTTGTGAACTTAATATTCTGCTGTGTATTTCTAAGTATTTCCAAAGATCCATACATAGATAGAAAAGACAGACAGCTTAGTAAATTCAGTGTCGGCCACAAATTTAAAACCAAGTTTTGCAGAATAGTCAGCTAGCTAGATAGTAAGAATGGCCAACTACACACTAACCAATCTTGTGATTCTCTTCTTCTCTACTTTCTCCAACGGCCACATTTTGCTTTCTTTAAAATGTGGTCCAGAAGCAGCAGCACATTGTGAATTACAGAACTCACAAGGTAAAGGAGGTGACTCCACACTACGTTTTGGTCGGAAAAAGACGCAGTTGGTATCACAATTACACGGCTAAGTAAATGTTAGATGGGCAGAGTGGTGCCCAGCTCTTGCACTCAGGAAGCAGAGGCAGAATGGCCAACCAGAAGACAGCCTGGGCTGCAACTGGGAGCTTAAGACTAGCTCAAACATCACGTGGAGACTCTATCTCAGAAAGGAGGGTGGAGGAATGGAGGCAGAAATGGAGGCCAAGCACTGCCAGCTCCCATGTACCCAACCCTTAGGTTCATCCCTAGAACTTCAAGAACAAGGAAAATATTGAATTTAGTGATATGTGATCATGACATCAATTATCACAAAGATAAAGTTTTCATTTCTTGTTTTGTGTGTATGATACATATATTGTAAGGGTTGTACATGGAAGTAAAAGAGTCATTTCTCTGCTTCCACCGTGAGTTCCAGGGAACAAACTTGGATTTTAGGCAGGCGCAGCAAGCGCTTTTACACTGAGCCATCCTTCCTCTCTGAAGAGATTTCTTAAGCACTCTGAATGATCTTGTCAGTTGAAGCCACATTCTTGAAAACGAGAAAGTGACTAGTGAGTGCAGTGAGGCTACCCATAGGAAACCAAGGACTCTTGTTAAAAGTCTGGAGCCTGCACTAGGAAGCCCACACAGCAGGTGAGAATGGAGCTAAGCAAGCAAGAGCTCTCCTGGGAGGGGGAGGATGTGAGTTTCACCTCAGACTTTTTGCTTTTTGTTGTTTTATCTATTTAGACAGGATCTCACTTAGGCTTAGGTGGTCCTGAACATATTTCACAGCTGAGGATGACCTTGAACCCCTGGTTGCCCGGCCTCTCTCTGCCAAGAGCTGGGACGGCAGGCATGTCACCATGTCTGCTGTTTCTGTGATTGTTAAAAGTAAGTTTTCTTCACTTGATCCAACCTTAGTCAGACATATTCCCCTAAGAGCTAAAATCGGACCAGAAGGGCTATAGGCTGGAACAAGATGTCAGCACGCATAAAGCTTGCCCATTTTATACACATTTCTGACTTTGTATCTAAAAGGGCAAACGTCTCCTATCACCAGCCTCACTGCAGCTGTGGCTTCCGAGGAGCCAGCCGCTAATATTCCCACCGTAAGGGGGGTGGGGGGGCGCTAGGATGCAGCCCTCACATTAGTGCAATAGCTTAGGAAACTAATTTAACCTTCTATTTCCTATCATTATGTACACTTTTAACTGCAGGTTCTTTAGAATGACGTCTTAACAATTTTTTAAGTTCAGGAAGGTAAATTGAAATATTAAGTCTTTGCTGAATTTTAGTGGGACTTCAAGTGAGTGTAGAAAATGCTCTGCAGATGATGAGAATGGCCTGACTCTTCACTGGGATGCACACCTCGAGATGGAGGGCATTCTCAGACGAACACTTTTTTAAAAATTTTATTTTCTCTCAGACAAAATTTCAATCCAATTGGCTAGTATCAAGCATTACAAATAAGACACATTTCCTTATTACCCAGTAAATAACCCCTGACCCATGCTCATGCAAGCAACCCTGATTCAACTTAGCAGGTTTAAAAATCAAGCCAGGTATGGTGGCACACGCCATAATCAGCAGAGCCCGGTAGATCTCTGGGATACATACACAGTAAGAATCTATTTCCAAAACTGAAAAGAAACTGAAGAAAAAAAAAAATCAGAGTAGGATGCAGCCCTGCTGAAGTCTCCATGACAGAAAGAGAGGTGACAGACTAGGGAAGGGAAATGACAAAAGTTTGCTATGCTCATACAAGAAGTCATTTAAAAAAAAGAATAAAATATAACAAGATTTCCACCATTCAAAGGGGTTTTGATCTGTTTGTTTTTGAATTTTGTATCATCCAGAAAATACATATGAGAAAGACAGTAGAGGCCTACAAATCTCTTACATATAACTCACCAGATGATGAAGAGCCAGCTAACCTAAGAGACCAAACAGTATTAAAACTAACGTAACTTGCCCAACCTTGGTCCTCTAAGAGGATCACACAGGACCACAAGCCTGAGGACAGGGTGTGGAAAATAGCCCTGGAAAGAGCCCTGTAACTACAACGGCAGGCAATGTACCCATAACAACCTATAGGCACTAAAAAAGGATTAGCCATGTAGCAAGTCTACGTAAAAAACTCTAGCATGGGGAAAACATACACGCAGATTCCTGTGAGCCTTTCACAAGCTCAGTGAGTGAGCACCACACACAGGGGCTCCTGTCGGGTGCTGACGGACAGAGCTCAGTCCTTCTCTTCCACCCTCCCTCTCCTTCAGGTTATTTCTCGCTGTCCTCTGAAAACATTCCAACTCAAGGGAAATTGGCTTAGGAGCCCACACATTCAAGCATCTGTCTTCTTCTTTTAAGGAACGTTGGCCTCAAGAAAGGACACAAAAATAAGGAGTTGATACGTAAGTAAACTAAGTAGACGGCCTGGCACTGGTGCCCTGACAGTTTTCTCCACTCTTCCTCTCTCTCACTGCCCTATGGCTTTGACCTGTGCATAAACTAAGGAAACCCACTAAGTGATACTGCAAAGACAGGCATACAAAGTCCCCGGCACCTACTGCTTAAAAAAAAAAAAAGAACCCGAGGTATGTACTCTGTGACCTAATCACATGCAGCTAGCCCAAATATGAAAAGAGCTCTGTTCCTGGTTGAATTTCCAGGGGCAGGATGGTAAAATGGTTCAGTTAAGGGAGTAAGACCTAGGCATTGGACCTGCAATATAGAGACCAAATGGGTCACGGAAAAGTATTGCACTGAAACCCAGTTCCCCTCTTCTGGCATGCTAATTAGCAAGCACAAGAAACACAAAAGCATGCATCGATCTGCCAATATGTATTCTAATTTGGTCTCTTCCTTCCAGGAATCCCCATGCTAACCAGGAAGAGTTAATGGAGTTTCTTTATAACACATGTGAAAAGCCGAGTACCTGTAGGTGGGGCCATGATGCCTCGAGGGTAGGTTCATCTTCTTCTGGGTCGAATTCATTGCTGTCACTAGGAGGGAGAGTTCTGAATATATTGCAAGATACCTAAAAATAAACAAGCAGCAATCAGGTCCAAGTACCTCTGGCCGGTGCTCTGGGGACACAGTGCATTAGGGAATGCCACGGAACTGAAAACAGGGACTTCTTTCCACAGGCTCCGGGCTGGGACCACCTAGAGGCAAATCTGGAAAGCCCAAGGGTGACATCAGGCAGTCTCCCAAGCAGGACTCCTTGTCCTCACTGACACCCTGACCTCACTGACTCAAGCCCTGTGGCTGGCCGGGCGTGTCCCGTCAGAGCCCCACTGGTTTCCATACCCACCAAGTGTGCTTCTAACAAGCCCATTTACACTAATATACACAGAACTACCAATGGCTTGAAAGCACTTCCTTTCCCTGGCTCACTCACAATTCACACATTTATTGTTAAACTCATAATGAAACTTCTGACATTCACACACATTAAAAAAAAAAAAACTGGATCAGGAAAGAAATTTAAGAACCTTCCTAACATCCTTTAAAATCAAGCCTAATCTTGTCCCAGATGGTTTAGGAATTACTGTGGAAGCCCTTGACGAGCTGTATGTATGTCTAAAGCCCCACAACTCACCATTTCTTTGCCATAGGCGATATCTAAATTAGATGCTGACTGTCCAGCTTTAAGACTGGAGACTGTTGAAGAAGGACGAAGAAGACTCAACGGATTTCCTACTATGTATATTACAAGACTGTCATCACAAAACAGCTATTTCTTAAAAGCTGCGAATGCTATTCTGGGCTTCCTTTTTCATTTCCTTGCTAGCTCTTCTGCTCCATACTCACCTAACCTTGTAATCAGACACATCCTCTGACCTGAAGACTCAAACAGGAACAGCAGAGAAATGGATAGAAGGGGACAGAGGAGAGGGACAGAACATCAGAGGCCTCGCAGGACTTTGTACACGGTAGAAAATGATGAGCTACACTGTGCTGCTTTGAGTCTTGTTGTGTTTCACTGTGGAACCTGGGCTGGCTGCAAACTCAGGATCCACCTGCCTGCCTCTGCCTCCAGAGTACTGAGATTAAAGTACTGTGCCTGGCTGCTGTGCTGGTTTGAGAAAGGAAGGAGAAAAGCTTTAGAAGTCCCATGGGGTCAATGTGTTTACAAGTTCTTATTAGTACCTATCCGTGTATACTCTGTTCTAGGCACTGAGAAAATAATAGTGAACAAAGAAAAGCCACCCTTCGTGAAAATTCTATTCTAGTTAAAGCTGCAATGTCCCATTTCCTAGTTATGAACAGTCAACATAGATGCGTAAGCTATGAAAGATGATTGGCTGTTTCTTGAAGTACAACAGGAAGTTGTAATGGATGGCGCACAGGGAAGTCACATGACTTGATTTGTCCTTTTAAATCAGTCCAGCAGTTCCAGAGAATTTAGGTAGAATGATAAGAACAGAGGTGGCTCAGACTAGGGGATGGCAAAGCAAACAGGATGTGTGGTTAAAGGGCATTGAAATGCTAGCTCAGTGGTTAAGCAAACTGACTGCTCTCCCAAAGGTCCCAGGTTCAATTCCCAGTACCCATGTGGTGGCTTACAACTTTCCATTAACTCCAGTACCAGGGGCCCTGACATCGTCTTCTGAACTTCACGGATACCATGCATATACACATAAATACATGCATACACACACACCGCACACATAAAATTAATTAAGTGAATCATTTACAAAGAAACAAACAAAGGATGGTTTCCCAAGATAAAGACTGGGAAGCAAAAGATGTTTTGTTTGCTTGCTTTGGTAGAAAGACTCAGAGGTTCAGCTAAAGATGTACTAAAGGCAACAAGACATATGAAGCTGGACTTGGACTGGACAGATTGGGGTTAGAGACAACTGAGAACTTACATGTGCATGGATACTTAGTGCCAGGGTTTGACTGGATCACTTTGGAAGAGCTGCTGTACACCCCAACATTTGGAAGTGAAGTACATCAAGAAGTGTGCGTTTAAAGCAGGGTAGAAGAATGAACTGGAGGTTGCTATCTCTGAGCTAAAAGAGGAGACAGATGAGAAAGAGGAGGGAATAGCAAGGAATGTTGTACAGAGGCTGAAAAGGATGTCATGTCTACGGCAGCCATCACAACTCCAACGGAGCCCTGGAAACAGAAGGGTTACAAGCACCCAGCAGCTCCAGTGGAACCTGGGCTGTCAGAATCTCCCCAGTGTTCCAGAAAGTCAGCTGACAACATTCTCTATTTTATTTCAAATAACGGGAAATATTAGAAATCTTTTTGCTGTGGGTAATTTTCTCTTCTAGCAATTATGAAATATTGTATCTAAGAAGAAACTAGTCACTTAGAAACTAGTGACTAGCTACCTATTCATCTAGAAGTCTCCTCAGTCAGCCAGCCATACATATCCAATTCACAAGGTCCTTTATCCAATCTGAATTACTGCCAGTGATTAATTTTTTTCAAAATCACATTTTCATCTGACCTACGTCACTTTGCTTGATATGCTTTGGGGAAGCTTTAGAACTTTAGCCAGCACTCATCCGTTGTCACCCGTGACGACTGTCTTTTTCCCTCTCTCTCCACATTTGAGTCAGGAAAGGGTAGAAAACAACTATCTATCTATCTAGACAACTCCTGAGTAGACACTGGAACCTGTATGCTGTCTGGGACACCAACTCTTACAAGGCACTTACTGCTGTAGCCATCTGTTCTCTGATCTGTCTCCCCCCAGTCCCAGAACTAAAAAACTTGAAATACAGATGTATTTCTAAGACCTACAAGGAACTCAACAAGCAGCAGGAGCAGCAGCAACAACAACAACAACAAAAACCTTAGATGTATTTATAAAGTTATGGGATGTGGTTCTACTTTAGCCTAATTGCATTTAAGTTTTCCAGGGGATTTACACACACTCATGGTATCTGGAAGAATATTAATGACTGTGCAGTGTTCAAAGCCTCTGGTTTGGTCAGTTTCATTTTCTGCTACCGCATCAAAAGAACACCACGGGGTATAGTCATGTCTTTGGTGTTTATTAGCTTACGTCTACATCCTCTCCAGAGGAGTCTGACGGTCTGAGTGAGTAGCTCCCCAGCAAAGGGGAAGAGCAGCAATGAGTGACCCAGTTTCTGGCCCAACCTGGAATTCAGTATGTATTAACAAGATGCCATGGACGCCAATCCAAGACAAGGCTGAAAGGGCTCCATAAAGCTGTCATTTGCAACATTCTCCAAAGTATAAAACTGGAGATAAACTTTCTGTTCAATCAATTAGAAACATACATCAATTCCAGGAAATAGTATGAAACTTTAAGTACTGTGGTTATAGGGGAACACTAAAAATTAGGAGGAAGTTCCTAACAAGGTTAGTTGAGTACCTCATGCTGACTGTACCACTGTGGCTCCAAGAACAAAAACAGGTAAAAAGAACACTGTCATCAAAAGAGTCAAAAAGCGAAACCTCAGCTCATAAATGGGTGGGCGAGTTAAATGGTAATAGTTAACTGATAGATAAGTGGACGGATCTAAGTGTATAGTTAAGTGGGGAGTAGAGGCCACTTGATTTATCTGCAATAGTTTATACGTGGGGTCCAATTTGAGGAAAGGGCACAAGATAGCCCCACCCCCAAAATGGTGAAAGTCATAAATCTGCTTCCATTAAAGCACTTGTGATTTTCAGTGCCAGGCTAACAGTCCAGCGGGAGTCTTAGCATGTGTACATAAGTAGATCACAACCACCAGCAACCGCTGGTCATGCTCAACCATGCAGCAGTGCTTACATGGCTAGATGAAAATATACTTACATATTTCCAAAGGTTCAAACAAATCCCTCTATCTTAAGATACATGAGGCACTAGAGGTACTAGTAAGCCCTCTCTTTTATTAATTCAGGACTGAATTAGCAAAAAGATACAATAGAAACTCCCAATGTATATGAGGGGCTTGAAAGATAGTTAAGGGGTTTAGAGCACTTGCTCTTGCAGAGGCCCTGGGTTTGATTCCCAATACCCACATGATGGCTCACAGCCATCCATAACTCTTAATCCACAGGTTCTGACACTCTCTTCTCTGCAAGCATCGGGTATGTATGCAGTACACACATGCATCCAGGGAAAACACATATATAAAATTAGCAAATCATATACTAGGCTTCCTCAGCTATTTTATTTTAACTTAGAGTGGTATTAGAATGAAAGAAAAGTATAAGACAAAGATGTCTTTGAGGATGTCTGACTCACTTTCATCCCTAAGACATAATGACCACTGAATACTGTAATCTGACCAGAGGCTTGAAAGCACTGGCCTGACCTCCAACCTCCAAAGAGTAGCCATAGAGAGAGCAAGGCTAAGGAATAGAAGGAATGAAAGGAAGCACTGTAAAAACCTGTTCAACTCTCTCAAAGGGAGAGAAAGCAGTTAGCAATTCTTATCCAGACTTCCTGTTACAGTACAGAGACCGAGTGGACGGAGCATGGAGGTCCTCAGGGTAACAAGAGTCTAGTTCTTAGGGTTCCTGCCCTGATACCTTCCTCCCCCACCGCCACAGCCACCCCTGGATGAGCGACTCATTCCTTCCCTTTCCTCTAACTTCCCCTGCCTCTTCTGTATTCTCTCATTTTCGAAGCTGTCCCATTTCCCCATTCCCCCTGCCCATCACCTAGCTCTTTCTTGGGTTTGCCCTATCAGTGACACTCCAAGGCACCCACAGGCAATAGCATGCCTGCCTGAATGCCCCACTCCTGCCTCAGATCCTTGGCATCAACCATCTCCAAACCTCTCCACTCAATGCTGCCTTCCTTAAATCCCTTGTTTGTTGCTCAGCTCACACTCTGAGACCCTCAAGGACTCCTTACTGGCTTCCGAATGCCTGGCACCTCATAAACAGGTATAACTGGGCTTGACAAACAGAGACAGGACATGTAGCTAAATCTAAATTGCATAAGACATTTTTAAAGTCAACTCCATGTAATATTTGGGACAATCCTGTTTTAAAAAATTATCTGAAATTCAAATTAAC